>NW_019387152.1:119421-132683 GCF_000671375.1 Centruroides sculpturatus | reverse complement strand
AAATAAATACAAAGATGTTATTTTTAATGGAAAAAGTTATTTAAGTGCAACAACAAATTTTTGAGGGTTGAAATAAATGCTACACAAATAGATAAAATAGTGAAAAACTTACCATCTATACAAAAAAACTTGTTGCAAGGAAAAAAACTCATAACGTATCATTTCTTGTCGTCAGCCATGACACCCGGGCGAATAAGAGGAGTGCGTTCACATTTTGACAGGTTAGTAAAAGCCGCTCGGGTAACGTGGTGTCATGGTCAGTCGCGTGCTTGAGACCGCCAAATTCGAATTATGTTGCCTATGTCATTTTGTACATATATGTCATTTTGTACATATTTCCCCTACATAAACAATGTACCAGTACTGTACATATTCATGCAGTATTGAAAAGATCACTAATATTTATCCAGTTGCAAGGAAAAACATTGATCTCATTGAATTACTTGTTGAGTTTTGTGAAATGTTTGAATGAAAGTACATTTGTTAGAGACGTAAGTGCAGTTGAACAGAGATATTTTTGTACACCAAAAAATATCCACAAATCTTGAAAAACTAAAATAATTGTTCTTAGTCATCAAAATTTTTCTTAATATCAGCTACATCATATATTGAAATAGCACAGGATTCTTCCTGTGCTATCTGACTACTAATAAGGAGACAGTCAGATGTTTCTGTTTCTGTTTGAATGAAACTTGGTGAGCATGTAGCCCTAAACACAAACAGTTTCTTGTCCAAGTAATAGGACCCACTTCTCAAGCATTTCCAGAAAAACAGGTCTCTGAAAATTGAGTGTTTAGGTTATAAGTTCTACCTATCCTAGGAATAGCAATAGCAAAGTTGATAAAATTCTAGATGCTGGAACTACATGATATAGATTTGATCCTTTGTGACTTTAGTTTTTTTTTTAATGTATAACGTAGTTATTAATATTTTATTATTTTACTGCATCATTAGTTTTACTATTACTATTACTATTCCTGATGTTTGAAGCTTATAAAACAAGAAATTAAAAACTATGACATCATTTCCTGTTTAGCAAAAATGTGCCTCCATAGATTTAACTCTTTTACATTGTTAAATAAGACTTTTATTTCTGTGTGTTTATTTTTCACATATTTTACATACTATGTCCTCACAAGCAAATAAAGCTTTTGAGGACATAGTATACTGCACATGGGTGAAAAGACAAGTGATATGAAAATAGGGTAGCATTTTATTTGTTTTTAATTGTTAATATTATGGACAATGTCCTCATGTGCTCATGTTTGTTACATTTCAAATGTCACAATACCACCATATCTGAAAATAAATATGAAGAAAATTTTATTTAATAGCATAAAAGTTAAATCTACAGAGGCTTGTTTTCGGTAAACAGAAAATGACATCACAATTCTTAATCTCTTGTTTTATAAGTTTTAAATGTGAGGATTAATAATAGTAGTAATAATGCTAATGATGTGGGAAAATAAAATAATAATGTTACACATTAAAAAAAAAACTAAATTAAAATGCCGAAGGTTTGAACCTATATTGTCTAGCTGCAGTGCCTAGCATCTTATTCACTTGACTTTGCTGCTCTCGGATGTGACACTTCCAGACATAAACTAAATACTAAATTTTTAGAGGCCCACTTATTGGAAATGCTTGAAAAATGGGCCCTATTTTTTAGATGAGGTGAGCATGTAGCCTTAAACACAAACAGCATTTGTGTTTAAGGCTACATGCTCACCAAGTTTCATTCAAATTGAGGACTTAAACATCTAGTCCTCTCTTTGTGAGTGACAGTTTAACATGGTACCCTTTCTTTCCAGATGCCAAACTGATAAGACTACCAGGGTAAGATTGCAGATGTGGATGACGTTGTTGGATTCTTAACAGAGCTTTAGAGCATGCCCATAGGAGAAAAAAGTTAAAAGAACCATACCTCTAACCATGAGATATATCCTCAAAATTAGCGTAAAGCCTACTTCCAGGTGTTATAGGGAGTCATGCTGCATGCTCCATTAAGCCCTATTGTGTTTAATAATCAGTACAGCACAGTGATTGGACACTCTAACAATATTTATTGGTAAAAAATAAAGAAAAGTCTGACACCTGATCCTTTGCAAGATATTTGCTTTCAAATGTAGAACTCAACAGTGGCAGTTGTCATCTTGCTTGCAGATGTCATGCTTGCAAGCAAATTATGTTATAGGCACAGTGATCAGTGCCTATAGCAAATAATAAATGTATTAACTTCTACTAACTGAAAACAGTTTTTCTTGTGTACCAGTACTGCTGCCTATTCTCCATGCTCTGTGCTTTCAAGACTCACTATTGCTCACCTTGACTGATGCTTCAAATGTAATTATGTGCTTTGGTGCTTGCTATTGCTTGCTCCTCAGTGTCCAGCAAGTCCCCACATCCCTCTAAAACTATATAACATCAAATACTTCACGAACAGTCAAGTCAGTTACTCGAAGCCAGCATAGTCACATGGGATAAATAGTTAAACACAATAGTCTTAGCAGAGTGCATGGCACAACTCGTGATTGTGTGCAGCTGATTTTGAGGGCTATATATCATAAACAGTCACATTTAGAGGTATGGTTCCTTTGATTTTTTTTCCTATGGGCATGCTCTACAGCTTTGTTAAGGTCTTAACAGTGTCATTCACATCTGCATCTGCATTAATTAGTAAGTAAAACTGATGGCAATAAATAATTTGAAGTGGCAAAAGAAATTTAAACCTGGAAAAATGTGGTGATATTTTTGAATTTTCCAAAGCAACTCCTGCTGATTGTTCATTGAAATAGAATAAAGAGTATAAGTTTGATAATCATAACAGGCAGTTTGGCTAATACAGTAAACTCTCATTAATTTGAACTCGTATCATTCGAATTTCCTCTTAATTCGAACTGGGTGCTAGTCCCCATCTGATTCCTATTTAAATCAGTGTAAATGTCTCTTGGTAATTAGAACTCAGTTGTGCCACCTCCTGTTTATTTTGAACAGGAGCACATGTAAGTAGATTGACATCATCATCCCATTTTTTGACATTTTAAGATTGAATTTAAATTAATTTATTAATTTTAAAAAGTTAAATTTAAAAATAAATTAATAAACGAAAATTAAATCAATTAAAATTTAAAAACATATCAAAGGGCAACTGTAAACCATTATAATCGTGCATCAACTGATTTCAAATCAGTTGATGCACGATTATAATGGTTTACAGTTGCCCTTTGATGCTTTCTCATCATGACTTCTAATGTAATAGGGTTACTTTACTTTTCTTAGGACTTTTAGAGCTACTGAACTTTTGTTTTAGTATTTCTCATTGAGTAAACATTATTCCGTTTGCTGTGTGACGTTAAAAATTTTTTTGTTTTTGTTCTGTAGCATCCAGAAATGATCTCTTTTTAATTCAGACTGTTTAAGGCATCTCTCTAAGTTTGAATTAATGAGAGTCTATTGTATTTGTTAAGTACAGTAATTTTCAAAATTAAGATAACAAACATTTTTAAATTTGAAATGTATGTGTTTTCATTAAGTTATATATATTGACAAAAAAAATTTATAGTAATACAAAGCTATTAATACAGGTTTATTAATATTTAAATTTATACAGAATAAATAAAATAAATGGGTGAATTTTCAGTGGTTCATCTATGTAATTTAAAATTTGATAGATTCTTTGCCCATTAAATTTAAAAATTAGTGATTATAAGTTATATGTAAACATTAAAAATAAAATTAATAGCTTTATTATATTATTTAAAATTTTGTAAAATCAATTTTTTTTTGTTTAGGTGAATAAGATAAGTAACAATCAAGATAATAAAGCAAATAATGCACCTCCTCCAACACAACTGACCAAAATAAAGTTTACTGGTCCTCCTCATATCAAGCGAGATAAAAGGCAAAATTCATCAAGATTTAATGTTAGCAAAAATAGAGAATTACAAAAACTTCCTCTTATTAAAGGTAAGAGAATATTTTTAGATTCTATAATAATCAATGTGTATAATCTGTATACTGTTAAAAGTCCGAGATTGTTTGGTTGGCTATAATTAAATACAGAAGAAAATATGCAAAATACTGCTACATTTTTAAGAATTCTCTACCCCAAATGAAAATAGAAACAAAATATAACAAGTTCTGTTAAATTTGGGCAACAGATTATTGTGTTATTGCCATGTTTTCTGCCGACAATGTCACTTTTTAAAATTGCTGATTACTGTCTTATAATTGGGATGCAATTTGAAAAAATTGTAGACCTATAAATTTCCATTTAATATATCTCAAAAACTGGGTTTGTATAAATATATCACTCATAAAGCCAACACCAGCACCTATCAAGAAAAAAGGAAAGACAAAAACATTTGTAAATTTTTCCTTTTTTCTTGATAGGTGCTGGTGTTGGTTTTATGAGTGATATATCCATAAATTTCCACTGTTGTCTGTGTGTTCTTTCTTAATCTTGAGAGCAGTGTTAGATAGATGAAAGTCAAGACCAGATGTGGAAAGCTTAGGGGCAGGAGGTTCTGATTAACTACATACAAACTTCCGGTCTAGACTGGAAGTCATGTGAATTCAATTCAAAAATTTTTCCCTGAATAGTGTTACATAGATGACTAGCATGACTCTATTGCTAACAGGAAAGTATGATGTATGAGACAAGAGGGACTAATTTGAGATGTAGAACATATATTTTAAATTAAATAAATTAAGAATATGATTAAAAATTGCAGCCCAACATTGTGACAATGTCACAATAAATAATTGCTTATTATATGTAAACTGTCCAGTAGGTTAATTTTGGTGCAATACTGAACTTAACTTGCATTCTCTATAAACTTCCAAATACTAGGCAACCCAATGGGTCATGGATAGTGTAGTAGGTAACTATAAATTTGGTTATAACTTAGATAGATAATGTGAATTTTAATTATTTAAAATTTATTATTTATTTATATCAAATAGAATGGCTATCTGTTTGACTTCTACATACTTCTAAACCCTTATGCATCCATATTCTACTGACCTTCCTTGGAAAAAATATAGAAATGAAATGTCAATTGCATTTGAATAGAACAAAAATTTTTAAAACATTCTAGAATAAATATTTCAAATGTTGATAGTCGGATCTTTGAAGATACAAATAAATGAAAATTTAAAAAAATAAAAAAAACAAATAATAATAATGGAGGGTAACACTTGTGCTCTAATGTGCATGCTATGAGTTCATATAGTGTCANAACAAGGATGACAAACAATTAATGTTTACTTTGGCAATCTAAAAGCTTCCTAAAACATAGGAATTAGAAAATTAGAAAAATAATTAGAAAAATAACAATAATAATAATTAAAATTGTTGCTTATTCAAATAAACGATTTCATTCAAAAAGAGAAATCCAGGATATTTTCCTAAATTTAAAAATTCTGCTTGGATGCTAAATCAAAGCACTAAAAAAATACAACTTGGAGAAAGTAAAGATGACATTTAGTACTGTCATAAAGTATAAAAAAAATTAGATAAATTTTTATTTTTACAAAATAATTTTTTCAAAAATTCAAAATAGTTATATAAATTATAAGTTGTTTACATATAATATTAACTATATGTAGTTATATAAATGAAGAGAATAAATTTCAGAATTTTTTTGTTAAAAGTATTCAAGGGGCAAGTTAAATAGAAATTGAATGTTCTTATATTATTTTGAATTTTGCTACTTTTTATTGTGGTTTTGAAAATTGTTGAAAACATCCTTATAATTTGACTCATTTTAATTCATACTTTCATTTTTGTGATTAATCAATATCAGTAAGCAGACTTGTGATATTTTGATAATGCTGGGTCAGAAATTTAGGCATGATCATTTAGCTAGTCTGACTTTTATAAACCAATTCTGTTGTAGCTTTTGAGCTTTGAGTATAATAAAGTATTTTGAAATTTACAACGAAAACTGTCAAAATTAATTTGTTGAATGTCTTGAATGGATATTTTATCACTTTGCTTATTTGATAAATTCTTTACTTAATGAGGGCATATCTATCAAACTGAAGTATAAAATTTCTGCTATATCATTTATAATGGTATTTTAACAGATTAATAATATATTATAGGTTGTGTTTCTGTAATATTTTATATGTATGTAGTATACATATATATTTAGCAGAATTAATGATCAATTTGCTGGTCATAGATCAAAGATCCTTTGTTTTCTCAATGCTGACAATTACCTGTATGTCATAAGGTTTACATAACTTTTGTAATCAAGAGATGAATATTTGATATACTCTAAACTTTGTTTTCTTGTTAATAAGACAAACTGATTATTTTTTATGACACCCAGTTTCTATTAATATATCTCCAGTAAAATCATCCACAACTTATGTTAATTATGCATTTCCGAGATATTTCGAATAGGTTATATTGCTTTCATCGTAGAACTGCGTAAAATGAATAATTTTATTCAGCAACGAGAGCAGATAACGCATTAATGTATTCGAAAGCATGTTACAAATAACGCTGAGATCATGCAACCTGGCATAAAGAATCACGGACTAAACTTTGTGTATCAGTCGGAATGTTTTCTAGTCGCCGTGTTATTCAGTGTCCAGAAGCAGCATACTTATATTCAAAGTGCGTAAGAAATAAGAAAATTAATATTTCTCAACACCGGTGTACTGTTTTTTTGAATAAAGAGCTGGGAGACGAGTTTCAAAGTCTCGAAGGTTGTAGCTAATTGTAGCTTTTTATGCGAGTTTGAATAGTCAAAATTGAAATAATTTTCGTCTGTTAGATGCCGTACCTGCCGAAAGGGAGGATTTATTCATTCAGAAGATTCGACAGTGTTGTGTTTTGTTCGACTTTGTCATTGACCCATTGAGCGATCTAAAATGGAAGGAAGTGAAGAGGGCGGCGCTACACGAAATGGTGGAATACGTCACCACACAGAGGGGGGTCATTACGGAAGCTATTTATCCGGAAATAGTTTACATGGTAAGTTGTTTTTTTTATTCAGTTTACTTCCGGTTTACTCGAGACCGGTTTGAATGATTATTTTAGTGATTACGATGTAAGTAAACAATGTATCGAATCTTGTGACGTAATTAAAATGGGGTAAAAATAATTAAACAGCTTAACTCATTGTTATAATATTAACTAGAGAGTAGAATAATAATTTAAGATATATAAAATGGCCATTTGATCAGTTATATTTGGATAAACGAAGGTGTATTAAAAATATATTATGTATATAATATACAAAAATTTTCTTACAAAATTGCTGTTAAAATAATTTTAGATACACTCACATAGTAGTTTTAATCCGTTGAAAAGGGCGTATTTGTTTTAACCTTACCGTAGAAAATTACAACGAGAATTATATATAAAAAGTAAATTTTATAATATGAATGTAGCATATTCAACAATAAGTATAATAAATAAAAAATTAAAATTTAATATATTAAAATAATTGAATCGTTAATTAATTACGAGCATAATTATATTCGCACTAATTTAAAATATTTTCAAAAAGAAGTTATTCGTTACATCTGTAGAAAACAAGAGAAGTTGTAATAAAAATTTGATTCAAAGAACATTTGTAAACCGGAGATTGCTTCAACAAAACCGAATTGTTTCCTCCTCTCTGTGAACATCTAACAATTTGGGAATTCCAATCTTTCGTATAAGTGCTTTTTGGTAGTCGTATTAAGATTTGTATTTGTTGAGACGAGGTATTATGGCACGATAGTTAAACAAAAATAAAATTATTATGAAAATTTTTTTATCAGGGACCATTCAAATATTACGTCAGTAATTTATGGGGGAAGAGGATTCGTTTGTATCTGACGATGTGGTATGCGTATTTGATGACGTAAGATTTCAGCTGTCATTTATTTTTCGCCCCAGTCATCACAAAATTTATTGGGTGATTGCAATATTATTTCAAAATTTCTTTTAAGTTATATATCACGTGTGCTTCATATTCCGACAATAATTTATATTTTTTGTGTCATGATCTAGAAACTAAATTTTCCGAAAAATTCACTATTATTATACGATTTATTATAATTTAACTTTAAATATTTAATAAATAATTGTATCAATAGTTTCTTAAATTTATTTATGGTTTAATATGGATGGAACATCAGTTGGGTGCTTAGTAGATGGTAAAACGGTAAAACATTAATCCTGGATAGAGAGAGATCCTTCATTCCAAAGTGCTTTTAAGAAACACGCTGTCCATAAAACATCGTGTGGAATGATTTGAAGAAAGCTGTTCCATACCTGGAGGCCAAAGCACTGTGTAAAATTCAAGAATTGGAAGTCCTGATTGCTATGTATTAGCAAATAGTTTTAACTTCTGGCCCAATGACAATTAGGGACGGAATGCCTTGATTTCATCATGACTGGTGGTGATGGGGAGGGGCCATTCAGTAGCCAAGTAGATTCAACCACTGAATACTACTAGTTGGGCGAGAATTCGCACCTGACCAACGTGACGTTTTCCGGATTTTATTACGTGTCTAATAGTTTTCTACAGAAAGTGCTCCCTGGAAGAATTCCCCTTGGCAGATCTCCCGTATGTCGCTTTATCGCTTCCTATCAAACTACCGAAATCGATGGAGGAAGGAAAATCAAAAGTGATATAATACTCGAACTGTTCGTTTTAATTAATGAGCGCTCTGGGTTTAGCAGACATGATTATGGAATGGGGATCAACATTCTTCATTTAATGTAAAAAAAAATCTCATAGGTCTTGATTTTTCTCGGCAGTTGGAGAACGTCAAAGCGTGTAATCTGTAAGAGCATTTTTACGTTCGTATGACTTAGGTCAGTGTTCCGCACATACCGGCGACTTTCCGGTTTTTACACAGAAATTTGGTACAAATCGAACTTATTTTAAGTATATTTAGTTCACGTTATTCAATATCTAGCGTAGCATGAGGGGTATCAAGATTGTCAACTAGTTTGTGCTCCAAGTAGCCAATGTTTTAACCGAATCCAGTCCAACCCTCGACAGGGTTGCTACAGGGTACATGTAAGAAATTTCGTTTTCATGATTTCATGGCGTTTGCGGTCTTAGGTGGGACTATGCAGACGCGATTGTAGTTGCGAGTTATTGTATAGTTCTCGCAAAGAAAACCATGCACAAGCGAGAAATCTCGCTGGCAAGAGAGAATTTCTGGCTCTCGCATATATCTGACAGGATTTGATATTTATCGCGACTAGCTTCTCACTGAATACTGCGCATGCGCTTTAGCACGAGTAGATGATGGTTTCTCATCTACTGTATATATAAAAATATATATATTTTTTTCAGATTATAGATATACGTAAAGTCCGTTTTATTATCAAATTATAATAAAGTTCTTTATCCTTTCGCTGTTTCCAGAGGAGAGGAACACCGTATTTTCGTTTTCTTTTGTGTGTTCATTATAAAGTAATCCTAATAACAAAAGTTTTTTTTGGCTAGTAGTAAGCATCGTAGTCGAACCATTTTGATATTTACGTCCATACAGTGCAGTAATTCATGCTTCCCTGTGACGAGTTCGACGGAAGCGCGTGACGTCATCATCTCCACATCATTTTCTCCCGTTCGCTCACGTCGGTGTAGTCGCGCTTTACTTAACGAGAGCGAGAAACATCGCCACATATTCTCGCTCGCTCGCACATCGCTTGGCAAATTCACTCGCGTCTGAAAAGTCGTACCCATAACGGGGGGGGGCGATTTCTTCGCACGTGTTATCCCCCCGTTATGGGTACGACTTTGAGGCTTATTTATTTAACAAATTTTTAAATTGTATTTAAACTTATTATTATTATTTGTGTAACGTTAGTAGAAAGTTAAAAATAATTTGTTTTTAGTTTTCTGTAAACATTTTCCGAACTCTGCCACCTTCTTCTAATCCAAACGGTGCAGAATTTGATCCTGAAGAAGATGAACCAACTTTAGAAGCTGCATGGCCCCATCTTCAGGTAAAAAATTGCTAATTTCATTGTCTTAAAATTGGTGAGTTCCTTAATTAATTACAAATGAATAAAAATTACAGCTAGTATACGAACTTTTCCTTCGTTTTTTGGAGTCTCCAGATTTTCAGCCCAATGTAGCTAAACGTAGCATTGATCAGAAATTTGTATTACAGGTAAAACATTTTTTTCTTCCTTCTTTCTATGGTAAATTATTAATTTTGATGTGTTTTTTTTTGGTTTGAACGAAATTAAGACTTTTAGAATGGTGCAATGGCTATTTTTGAGTCAAGTTGCAACTTTATGACATAAAACACATCATAAGGTTGTCAAGTGACTCATCAGTGAACCACTCGCATGAAAGTAAACATAATATGTCTTTGATTTTGCATTTTATGTCAATTTTTTGCTTCACATCAACATATATAAATCATTTCTTTATTTTATTGCGTCTACTGAACGAAATTGTAAGTGGCATAGGAATGGAAAGAGGGTCAGAATGATGTGAGTGTTTTCATTCTGGGTGGCGCAGAAGTGGGCATAACATTGTTTTAGAAGGGCAGGTGTTATCTGCACATTTTATAGAGAACTTGCATGAATGTCATCTTTTGACCAAATCGTCATCACACTGCCTCCTGCTCCATGTTTGTGCCATGCTATTCATTGAGGTGTATATATTGTAATTTGGCTTAGGTCTGAACATTTTTCACATTTAGAAGTTGACAAAACATGCATTTTACTTTCCTGGCTCTGTTATATATATCAGAGGGAAACTGGGAACATTTTTACATTTATTTGAACCTTTTGTTTGAATGTCAACAAGCTGACAGTAATGTGTATGTGTGTTGAGTTTTTGATGTGATGTTTATATTAGATGGAGCTGGCTAGGATTAAAAAAAAAAATACTTGCATATATACGGTAACTTTTTTCATTTTTTTGTAAACATAGATTGCCTTGTCATAAGTGAAGAACTCAACGTATAAAATGTGCTCGTATTGAATACATAAATTTGTAATTACAACAGAAATTTGCACTTTTCGATATAATAAATTTCATAAAAATTTAGGCAATCTCCCCCATTTTTGATGCTTGCTCATTAGGAGTAAAATAAAAAATTTTTAAAAATGCATTAAAATATTAATATTTTTATAATGATGTAATAAAAAAATATATGTATAATTTAGTAAAAAAACCACAAAGATCTATATTTTTTCTTTCTACAATTTAGTATATATGTATATATATATATATACATATACTATAATAAGATGATGATTATTACCAGTTTGTTTAGTCAATTGCTGATTTATTTTGCCAGTGATACCCCACATGGTGAAATTTGCACTACGTAACAGAAACCCTACATTTATATGAAATGTTGTTATACTTAAATTTTTGTTATTAATTTATTTTGAAATTTAAAATAGTTATGTTATGTCATCAATCTTAAAATTAGAATTGACGATAGATTTTTTTTTTTTTGTTTTTTTACTGACTAGGATTTGGAGCAAGAATAAAGTTAAATGAGCAATGAAACTGTTTTAGTGTTTCGGCAGTTTATTTTCTATTTATGATTCAATAATTTGTAGTAAAACATCACCAGAAATTTTTGGTATGATTGTATGATATGTACTGGTACCTCAGTACTCAAACTTAATTAATTTGTTTTTGAAGGATGCTTGAGCGCTAATCTCTTTGGGTACCGAATGAATATTTCCCATAAGGAATTATGTAAATTAGATTAAATTTGAACCCCAAAAATTACACTTATAAAAGCATTTTAACTACGATTTAACACAAATTTAATGAGAAGTTTACAAGCATGCCTTGCATAAATCATTAAAAAAACCTAAACACATAAATAGATTAAATAAATATAAATTTATTTTTATTTTACCTGTAACCAGTGCCAGATTAACCCACTTTGGGGCCCTAGACATTTTCTTATTGCCAGGCCCCCTCCCTCTCCCACAAGAAATAGAGCACATAAAAAATATAAAACAACAAATAAAACAAAATTAAATAATGTGAAAAATTAAAACAAATCTTAAATTTTTATTAATAAAAATATTTAATATACAACAACAAATTTTAGTTTTTCAAAATAGACAGTTTGACTGGGCCTTTCTAAAAACTGGGCCCCAGACATTTGTCTCATTTGTCTATGCGATGATCTGGTCCTGCATGTAACTTTGGACAGTTGATGGCATATTTTGAAGGTGGTGAGGAAGAGAGAGATTATTGTTTGGAAGATTTACACATTTCTTTTTTTTCGGCTGTAAATACTTGTATGCAATATTTTTGATTGAAATTAGATATTTTTTAAAACTTAAAATAGACGGATACATATTGAGTAATATGCAGTTGTGTAATAAAATTTGAATTGATGAAGAATCTGAAGAAAAATAAATTTTTAGTAATTGCTTCTGTAGATTTATCTTGTTTCAGGTAATAAAGTTAAGACAGTAATGAAACTTTTTTAATGATATTCTTCTGGTGGTTTATTTTTGCTTAAAATTTTTTGAGGGATCATCTGCCAAAGTTTTATAAGCATTTTCTGCATACAGTTATAATGAAAAGTTATTATTTGCATTTTTCATTTAATGTTTTTATATTTAGCTTTTAGAACTGTTTGACAGTGAAGATCCAAGAGAAAGAGATTTTCTGAAGACTACTTTACACAGGATATATGGGAAATTTCTTGGACTTAGAGCATATATTAGAAAACAAATAAATAATATATTCTATAGGTAAGCAAAAATAATATATTATTCACTCTGTGTTTTTAGGTTTCTGATAACTTATCTTAATTTAACAAAATATATAAAATATTTTGAACAACACATTAATTTAACATTCCAGAAACTATATTATTTTTATATTTTATTATTAACCAGACATTTAAGTTGAATATTTAAAATTGTTTTATTATTGCATTTTGAAATAGTTTGTTTGAATTTGTTGTAATCAGAAGAAGCCTTACATACGAGGGCTGTTCGGAAAGGTCGCAGCCTCACATAGAAAAACAAACAAAATAATGTTAAAACTTTTTTTATTTTTCAATGTAATCTCCTCTGTTAGCAATGCACTTATTCCAGCGATGTTCTAGCTTTTTTATGCCATCACAATAGGTCGATTTGTCAAGGTGTGCAAAATACTCGTTCACTTCAGAGATGACTTCGTCATTTGAGTGGAATCTCTTTCCAGCCAAGAATTTTTTTAGGTTTGGAAAAAGGTGGAAGTCACTGGGGGCCAAATCAGGTGAGTACGGTGGATGTGGAACTAATTGGAAGCGAAGTT
>NW_019387152.1:104042-117028 GCF_000671375.1 Centruroides sculpturatus | reverse complement strand
ATTAAATACAATATAAATTAAAACAAAAAAAGTATAAAAGTTCTTCTAAAGAATTTGTTTTAGAAGAACTGTTTTTCTTTGATGTGCTTTGTTAACTGTTCTGGCATAAAATAATTAATGATGCTACAGTATGTTATTTGGAAAGATTTCCTTTTTCTAAGTTGGAAATAACACGTAACTCATAGTTTGTAACTTATAACTCATCCTTTATAAGTCTTAACCATATTTATATTTATATATATTTTACCAATATTTACCTTCGTCATACCCAAATTTTCGGTTAGATGTGGTGCACTCGGTCGACAGAGATGCCTATTGTCTCAGCTATCTCACGCGTTTTCAATCGGCGATCTGCTAATACCAAATCGTGAACTTTGTCAATGTTTTCTTCAGTGACAGCAGTTGACGGCCGTCCGCTGTGAGGGTCATCTTCCACACTTTCTCTGCCAGATTTAAAAAGGGTTGTCCATTTTTTCACAGTGGTGTACGAAGGAGCAGACTCTCCTAAAACTTCATCCATGTCAGCTTTGATTTGAGATGGGGTCAACCCTTTTTTTGTCAGGTATTTTATGACCGCACAAGTCTCCGTCTTCTCCATTTTTGACAAAGCATGTGCACACTGACTATCTGCTAAGTGTCGTGGCAAAACTTTTTGAGAAATCAAGCGGAAATTGGTATTGTATCTTTAGCGAAGATGGCTGAATTATTCCCGTCAAAAATTAAATTAATCGCAGCACCGCATATAGGCAAGGCCACGAACTTTTCGAACAGCCCTCGTATTAAACTCATATATGTTGATACTCTAATAGTAACTGTATCCATGAAATTTTGTTTTGTTAATGCCACTTTACAGTAATTTCCCTTTTTGATAATTCTTCTTACTTTAACCTTCAACCCACAAAGTTTTAGAAAGCTTTGTAAAATTTCTATTGATATAAATTGGAGATGATTCCATTGCAATATTTCGCTGAAATTTACAGTAGCTGCCGCTTGGATCACTAGGATTCAAACAATAGTATTTTTTTAATTTGTCACTTTATTTCCACTCCTACTATTATGTGATAAACATGATTTCAGTCTATTAGACCCAATTCCTGTTTACATAATACATTCACTTTTATACACTATTGAAATTTTTAGAAGTTATCTTTTTGGTTTGTCATTATTATCATTTTCTTTTGTTTTTTGTTGGCAAAACAATCTACTGTCTTAAGTGCAGTAAGTATATTTTTTGGAACATTCTAACACATATTGTGCCGATTTTATCAAATATTTTTTTGGAATTTAATATAAATATTATGATGATTATTTTTATAACAACTGTAATTAATGTAAATAAGTACTAATTGTATGATGTTTTAATGTTTTTTAATGCTTAATGCTTTGAAATAATAATTGTGATTATGGGTCCCTCATATCCAAGCTGTATGATAATGAAACATTTTTTCATCCATGAATTGAAGGGTTAATAAAATTTGTCTGAAAGATTCAGTTAAAATTGAATTATTTTTGCTGTTTTAACAAATGAAGATCCAATAAGAATATTAAATCCTTATTATTGTGCTATAATTTGTTATAGTAGTAATTGCTACTTTAGTTTTTAATGTGCAAATAAAATGTAACATATTACATCGAGTGTTTATCTTTGTCAAGCATTAATCAATCATTTAAATTTGATGAGTCAGTGATTATAAAGGTTCTTTACAATTGTATTTCTCTTAGATGCATTCATTTACCAAATTAACTGTACAGATTTGTTTAATTAAATTGAATGCATCAGTTTATATTTATTATAATGTAGTAGACAACAGAAAATAAATTTATATATATATATCTTTATTGTAACTTTGGACAGTTGATGGCATATTTTGAAGGTGGTGAGGAAGAGAGAGATTATTGTTTGGAAGATTTACACATTTCTTTTTTTTCGGCTGTAAATACTTGTATGCAATATTTTTGATTGAAATTAGATATTTTTTAAAACTTAAAATAGACGGATACATATTGAGTAATATGCAGTTGTGTAATAAAATTTGAATTGATGAAGAATCTGAAGAAAAATAAATTTTTAGTAATTGCTTCTGTAGATTTATCTTGTTTCAGGTAATAAAGTTAAGACAGTAATGAAACTTTTTTAATGATATTCTTCTGGTGGTTTATTTTTGCTTAAAATTTTTTGAGGGATCATCTGCCAAAGTTTTATAAGCATTTTCTGCATACAGTTATAATGAAAAGTTATTATTTGCATTTTTCATTTAATGTTTTTATATTTAGCTTTTAGAACTGTTTGACAGTGAAGATCCAAGAGAAAGAGATTTTCTGAAGACTACTTTACACAGGATATATGGGAAATTTCTTGGACTTAGAGCATATATTAGAAAACAAATAAATAATATATTCTATAGGTAAGCAAAAATAATATATTATTCACTCTGTGTTTTTAGGTTTCTGATAACTTATCTTAATTTAACAAAATATATAAAATATTTTGAACAACACATTAATTTAACATTCCAGAAACTATATTATTTTTATATTTTATTATTAACCAGACATTTAAGTTGAATATTTAAAATTGTTTTATTATTGCATTTTGAAATAGTTTGTTTGAATTTGTTGTAATCAGAAGAAGCCTTACATACGAGGGCTGTTCGGAAAGGTCGCAGCCTCACATAGAAAAACAAACAAAATAATGTTAAAACTTTTTTTATTTTTCAATGTAATCTCCTCTGTTAGCAATGCACTTATTCCAGCGATGTTCTAGCTTTTTTATGCCATCACAATAGGTCGATTTGTCAAGGTGTGCAAAATACTCGTTCACTTCAGAGATGACTTCGTCATTTGAGTGGAATCTCTTTCCAGCCAAGAATTTTTTTAGGTTTGGAAAAAGGTGGAAGTCACTGGGGGCCAAATCAGGTGAGTACGGTGGATGTGGAACTAATTGGAAGCGAAGTTCGTTTATCTTTTGTTCAGTGATTCTGGCGGAATGTGCAGGTGCATTATCGTGGTGGAACAGAACTTTTTTCTTCTTCAAGTGTGGCCTCTTTTCTTCGATTTCTTTCTTCAGTTTTTCCAAAAGTTCACAGTAATAGACAGCATTAATGGTCTTTCCTCTTTCTAGGTAGTCAATAAAGATGATGCCTTTAGCATCCCAAAAAACCGAGGCCATCACTTTACCCGCTGATGGAACTGTCTTTGCCTTCTTTGGTGGTGGCGAACTGTGGTGTTTCCATTGCTTCGACTGTTCTTTTGTTTCAGGAGTGTAGTAATGGATCCACGTTTCGTCAGTAGTCACAAACCGACGCAAGAAATCCTGTGGGTTTTTCTGGTAGAAGTCCAAACACTCCTTTGACATCAAAGTGCGAACACGTTTTTGCTCGGCGGTCAGCAGATGCGGCACCCACCTTGCTGAGACCTTCGTCATACCCAAATCTTCGGTTAGGATGTGGTGCACTCGGTCGACAGAGATGCCTGTTGTCTCAGCTATCTCACGCGTTTTCAAACGGCGATCTGCTAATACCAAATCGTGAACTTTGTCAATGTTTTCTTCAGTGACAGCAGTTGACGGCCGTCCGCTGTGAGGGTCATCTTCCACACTTTCTCTGCCAGATTTAAAAAGGGTTGTCCATTTTTTCACAGTGGTGTACGAAGGAGCAGACTCTCCTAAAACTTCATCCATGTCAGCTTTGATTTGAGATGGGGTCAACCCTTTTTTTGTCAGGTATTTTATGACCGCACAAGTCTCCGTCTTCTCCATTTTTGACAAAGCATGTGCACACTGACTATCTGCTAAGTGTCGTGGCAAAACTTTTTGAGAAATCAAGCGGAAATTGGTATTGTATCTTTAGCGAAGATGGCTGAATTATTCCCGTCAAAAATTAAATTAATCGCAGCACCGCATATAGGCAAGGCCGCGAACTTTTCGAACAGCCCTCGTATTAAACTCATATATGTTGATACTCTAATAGTAACTGTATCCATGAAATTTTGTTTTGTTAATGCCACTTTACAGTAATTTCCCTTTTTGATAATTCTTCTTACTTTAACCTTCAACCCACAAAGTTTTAGAAAGCTTTGTAAAATTTCTATTGATATAAATTGGAGATGATTCCATTGCAATATTTCGCTGAAATTTACAGTAGCTGCCGCTTGGATCACTAGGATTCAAACAATAGTATTTTTTTAATTTGTCACTTTATTTCCACTCCTACTATTATGTGATAAACATGATTTCAGTCTATTAGACCCAATTCCTGTTTACATAATACATTCACTTTTATACACTATTGAAATTTTTAGAAGTTATCTTTTTGGTTTGTCATTATTATCATTTTCTTTTGTTTTTTGTTGGCAAAACAATCTACTGTCTCAAGTGCAGTAAGTATATTTTTTGGAACATTCTAACACATATTGTGCCGATTTTATCAAATATTTTTTTGGAATTTAATATTTGGAACATTCTAACACATATTGTGCCGATTTTATCAAATATTTTTTTGGAATTTAATATAAATATTATGATGATTATTTTTATAACAACTGTAATTAATGTAAATAAGTACTAATTGTATGATGTTTTAATGTTTTTTAATGCTTAATGCTTTGAAATAATAATTGTGATTATGGGTCCCTCATATCCAAGCTGTATGATAATGAAACATTTTTTCATCCATGAATTGAAGGGTTAATAAAATTTGTCTGAAAGATTCAGTTAAAATTGAATTATTTTTGCTGTTTTAACAAATGAAGATCCAATAAGAATATTAAATCCTTATTATTGTGCTATAATTTGTTATAGTAGTAATTGCTACTTTAGTTTTTAATGTGCAAATAAAATGTAACATATTACATCGAGTGTTTATCTTTGTCAAGCATTAATCAATCATTTAAATTTGATGAGTCAGTGATTATAAAGGTTCTTTACAATTGTATTTCTCTTAGATGCATTCATTTACCAAATTAACTGTACAGATTTGTTTAATTAAATTGAATGCATCAGTTTATATTTATTATAATGTAGTAGACAACAGAAAATAAATTTATATATATATATATATATATATATATACTACTACATTATAATAAATGTAAACTGATGCATTCAATTATATATATATATACACATAAAAATTTATTTTTCATTGTCTACTGTACATAATTTTGTAACATATTGAAATAAAATTTTATATATATATATAGGGGAGACCGGGGCAACTTCGGCATATGGGGCAAGTTTGTCAAGCTCTTTTTTTAAAAAACAAATTAAAAGGAGACTTTGGTTATAGGTTAGGCAGTTGTGTTTTATTGGTGGCTTGTTGAGTGTAGTGTTTTTATTGTTCTCCAACAAGCGTAGTTGAATTATCAAGCAAATTTTCATTTTCGTTCAATTCCATATAATATTTTTTTTCCATTTATATTGAATTGGCAGGTTTTGTTATAATTCCATGATAACGAAAGTTACTTTTCCTGTTAGAAGGATGTAACTTCAACTTATTCACGTGGCCAGATCGTGGCTTGGCATTCTGTTCTCAGGGTTGTACTTAATGTTTCGAAATCATGACTAGCGGGGTAAGATCGGCAACATAAAGCCACATTAGAAGCAAAGGATAAAAATCAAACAGATGATAAATGAAAACATGTTTGCATTTGTTATTCATGTATATATGTCTTTGAACTTGCATTTCGTTGTAATAATATTAAATGGGTGTTGGATTTGTATTTCTTTGTTTTAATAGTGAATTCCAACTTATACATTGTTAATAACATAATTTTATATACGTGCCTATCTTGCCCCATTACTGTTGCCCCTATACCAGGGGCAACTTTAATAAAAATAATTAAAATAATTACAACTTTACAAAAAGAGAGAAGTTGCCGATCTTGCCCCTATACCCGGGGCAACTTCGTCAATTTCTCTCTTCTTGTAAAGTTGTAATTATTTTAATTATTTTTATTTCCAAACTGATTTTAACCAGTTCTATAGTAAGGTAACATTCCAATAGACAATATGCAAAGCTTTTTTTTCAGTTTACAGCAGTATTTATTACACAAAATTTAAGTAAAGCTTAACATGCCGATCTTGCCCCGGTCTCCCCTATATATAAAATTTTATTTCAATATGTTACTAAATTATGTACAGGGTGTTGTAAGATAATTTAATTAAAATTATTTTTGCATAGTTTAGCTTAAGATAGCTTTTGAAAATGTTGTTTAGAATTTAATGTCTGTGGACTTAAAGTACCAAATAACCTAAAACTTATGACTGATTTATAGTTTTAAATTTACATAATTTACTTTTCAGTTAGAAAGTTATTTTCCACAACCCATTCAATAAAAAGCAAAAATAATTTGTTATTCTTAGTATACTTGAAGAGACCATAACTACTTTTTGGCATTATCAATGTAATTTGTTATAATAAATAAATTTAATTAAACTATAACTAAACTACACACCTAAAATATAATCTAGGTTCATTATCCTGATCCTTATTATGCAGAGTATTAAATCTTAGGAGTTATAGTATCTCAAAGGATAATAAATTGTTTATTTCACAACCTATTGCTTTTCATTTTTATAAAATTTCAAAGAATCTTAATATAGTCCCAATGAAATATTCATGATAATCTTTTAGCATTATGAGTGTAGGCAAACAGCAGTCAAATTAAATGTAAATACTGTTTTTCAATGTATAACTTAAACATTACTCATTTCATTAAACTTAAAAATTTTTGTTCAGTTTTAACATGTTCATGATGGATATTCAGTTTTAATTTGTATCGTAAAGCTGATGATGATAAGATAGCTTGAAAATATTCCTTGCATAAAAGTAAACTTTGGTGCCCAGAAAAAGCAATTTTATTTTTAATAATCTAATAATCAATAGCACAATGAATATATTTATTAGTTTGAGACAAGTTCCTAGCTTAGCTTTAATTTGAAGGTTTGCTTTTCTACCAGACTCCTTCTCTTTGATAATCCACTCTAGAAACATTAGAGAATGCAATGTACATGTACAGTACAGGGGGTGCAAAAGTAGGTATACAGTTGTGAACATGAGAAATACAGATGTTTGGTGTTTATTATTATTATTATTTAATTTTGTGAGTTATACTCGGTTCACACCGGTGGCTGTGTACTATGCCGGACCAAGGTAAAGGCATAGCAACCAAAACAAAACTAAAATTAAATAAGTGTGTCAGTGTGTGTGTCTGTATTCAGGAATTTCCTAACAATGTGGCATGTATTCAATATAGTGGCCTTCTGTAGTGTTATGTATGTATTTCTATTCAATTGTAATGTTCCCAGGCTTTTGTGTAGTGTGTGTGGTATCACACCTGTACAGGAGCGAACAACAGGTACAATAAGCACCCTATCCATCCTCCACAGATGCCTTATTTCCTGGGCGAGTTCTGTGTACTTGCTAATTTTTTCAGTGCATGTGTTTTGTACATTGTGAGTGTTTGGAATGGCTATGTCTATAATGTATGTGATTTTATTGTGTTTGTCAATGAGTGTGATGTCTGGTCTGTTGTGGTAAATTGTTTTATCTGTGATTATGGCTCTGTCGTAATACATTTTGTGCGTGTTATTTTCCAATACTGTCTGTGGAATATACTTGTAGTATGGTTCGTGGATGTCTGCCAATTTGTGTTTCTTTGCAAGCTCTTGGTGTATTATATTTGCTACTTGATTGTGTCTATGTAAGTAATCTGTCTGTGCCAAGAGCTTGCAACCAGAAGTGATGTGTTGTATAGTTTCTGGCATGATGTGACATTTTCTGCATGTGTCATTTGTGAGTGTTGTATCTTTGAGTATGTGTTTTCTGTAGTTTTTAGTATTTATGACCTGATCCTGTATGGCAATCATGAATCCTTCCGTCTCCCCAAAGAGGCATCCCCGATCTAACCAACTGTTTGATGCAGTTTTGTCAACAAAATCCTGGACCAGGTCATAAGGATGTCTGCCATGGATGTGGACCTTTCGAGCCCACGATTGCTTGATGGTGTCTATGCTTTTTATGTGTTGTGTTATGTCTGTATGTTGTGAGTGTAAGTTTAATGGCTTGCTATTTGAGTCTGCTAGAGTTACTGCTTTATGTAATTGTGATGTTTCTTGTTTCCTGTAGAAAATCTCTCACAGTGACTGTATTTGTTTGTAGTGAAGGTTAACTATGTCAATCAGGCCACGTCCGCCATCTTTACGTGGAAGGGTTAATCTTTCTGTGGCGGATTTAGGATGATGTTGTTTATGCTTAGTAAGTGTTATTCTTGTTTTCCTTTGGAGTTGCTCAAGATCTGTGCGAGTCCAATGTATAATGCCAAAAGAGTATGTGAGTACTGGGACGACATATGTGTTTATTGCTTTAACTGTGTGTTTTGCATTTAGCTGTGTTTTGAGAATAGCATTTAATGTACTTTGGTATTCTTTAATTAATTAATTAATCTTTGCTTTATTTGTGTATGTTCTGTATTATCCTAAATACTTGTAGAACTCACCCTCTTCCATGGATTCAATAACATCTTTATTTCCAAGTGCAAAATCTTCTTTCTTCAGGACTCCCTTTTCTATGTGAAGTGTTTTGCATTTGTCTAAGCCAAACTCCATTTGTATGTCCTTAGTGTATGTGTGTGTGATTTGTAGGGGCTGCTGAAGTTGTTTCTGTGTGGATGCATAAAGTTTTATGTTGTCGACGTACATGAGATGTGACAGCATAAACTGTGTTGTTTTTCCATGTCTGATATTGTAGCCGTATTGTGTGTTGTTTAACATGTTGGATAATGGGTTCAGGGCTAGGCAGAACCAGAGAGGACTCAAGGAATCTCCTTGAAAAATTCCTTGCCTAGTGAATATCTCATTTGTTTGTATGGAAGTGTTACTAACCCTGAGATGCAGTGTTGTTCTCCAGTGCTGCATAGTGTTTTCGAAGAATGCAATGAGTGATGGATGTATTTTGTACATGTGTAGAATATGTAGCAGCCAACTGTGTGGAACACTGTCGAATGCTTTTCTGTAGTCTATATATGCCATGTGTATGTTTCTGTGTTGTTTGTGTGCTTGCCGTAGAATGACTGAATCTATGAGTAACTGTTCTTTGCATCCCCTGTGATTTCTACGGCAACCTTTTTGTTCTGTAAGAATGTCGTGTTCTTCAACATGTTTGTATATTTTGTTTGTGATACAGGATGTCAATAATTTTAGTGTGTTGGAAGACATGTAGTTGGTCTGTATTGTGTGGGGTCTGTGGTGTTGTTGTTTTTAGGTTTCATGTAGGTGATGCCCTGAGTAAGAATTACTACTACTACTACTTTTATCTTTTACTATTTCATATTCCTCATTTGTGATCTAATTTATGCATAAAATGTAAATATTTTCTCTGTGATAACAACTGTATAGGCCTACCTACTTTTGCACCCCTCTGTATAGCCTGTTTTGAAATTTCTTCATTTGCAAAATGGTTAATATATATGCATCAAAATTTTTTCTAATGTTTTATTTAATGTGTAAATAGCCCAAGATATGATTATTCTTAGTTATAAAGATAATAATTTCAAGGTTTCTCATATTTATTATCATCTTGAAAAAGATAATAATTGATATGAGAAAACATTTTGTTAAATTATTTTTCAATACTCTATGTAATTAACTATAATATGCAAATGTTAGTAATAAGAGAAATTTTATTTTAATTTTTTAAAAAATAATCTACAGCAAAGCTTTAAAAATTAGAATTCTGTGACAATTGAATCAGAAAATTTAAGATTACTTTGATAAATTTATCATTAAGTTCTTTGATATGCTTGTTTTGATTTTTAATTGATGAAATGGAATTGTTATGCATGTTTCAGTATATTACTTGTGATTTTTCAGTATCTAGACAAGTGTGGAAATTTTCTGGAATGTTTTACATTGAAATATGTACAGTACATGTTTAAATAGCTATGTTTTTACACACACTCACTTTACATAATTATTTTCAAACAGTTGTCAGATTACATCAGGCTATGACAATGCTACTATTTAATTAAATGACGACTTTCAATTGGCACCATGATTAATCAGTATGATTATATCTAAATTAATAGTTCTGGAAGCGAAGTTGAGACAGAGGTCTGGATAACATAACTGGTAAACTGGTAACATACAGTAAGTAGGAGTTGCAGGTTTGAGTCCTGCTCTTGGTCAATTCTTTTCTTCCAGAACCTTCTAAATTAATTATTAAATTCATCAAGAGATGGCACCTAATGCCAACATCTAGACCAAATGATTTGACATTTAAATTATTAAATAGTGGCTTTATAGTTCAATATAATCCTACAATTGTTTGGCATTAATGTAAAAATTGAGTTAATAGATGTTTATATAATTATTTGCAGGAATAATATATACATTTTTATGGGCCTGGCTAAACTCATGAGCATGCAATAGAGACCTTCTTAGTGCCCACAAGGCAGAAAGTTTCTTTTTTAACTTTGTTACTAGTTGGGGAATGTAATTGATCAAACATGCTAGCAATATCCTAGAACTAGTTGAGAAATTTAATTCCATTACTATCTATAAGTTAATATTAAGCTTTATCCAGTCATTAATATAATTAATTTTTAAATAGAACTGTTTTATATGTATTTGAATAATAATTTGATTGGTAAAAAATATAAAAAATATTTGATTGGTAATTGAAGATCTGCTATCAAAACTTATTTATTAATTTGATTTTTTTTTTTGTAGGTTTATTTATGAAACAGAACATCATAATGGAATTGCAGAATTATTAGAAATTTTAGGAAGGTAAAATTTGTTGATTTATAAATCTAGAATAAACAAATTTATATAAATTAGTAAATGTTTTGTGTAATCATTTATTAAATTCAAATTACCTGAAAATAAAAAAAATATTTTGATTACAAACATAAATTCTATAATTTGTTAAATGTTAAATGTATTTTTGTAGTAATAAGTTTATTACTCTGAATTATAGTTATTTAAATAATTAAACATAGTCAGTCTATATTGAATTGTAAAAGTTAAGTAAATTTATTAATATATTTCTCGAAAAGGATTCATTATACTTGGATAACACTATAACTTTACAACAATCTTTTTGTCATAAAATCAAACCATAGAATTAAATTGCAAATATATTTTTTTTAATTTTAAGAAGAAAAATGAATTATTTTAAGTTAAAGTTCTTTAGCAAGTTTCTATGGAATATGACTGACTCCTTATAAACTTGTTTTACCCTTAATGAACTTCATTTTGTAAGATAGAATTAATAATTATTAAGAATACTTATTTTAAAATTTAAATCTATGAAAGTTTAAAGACCAATTTAAAACCAGTACACATTCATGTTTTATCTTTCTTACTTTCAAATGTACCAAATGCTCTGTAACAAACATTTTTTTTTTTTCAAATGTATTGTAAAGTTTTTTAAAGGTTAACATCTTTAAAAACCTTTACAATACATTTGAAAAAATATGTACTATTTGTTTTAAATATTGAATTTAAATAAGTTTAATTGAAAAATTATTTTATTACAGCATTATTAATGGATTTGCACTACCTTTGAAAGAGGAGCACAAATTGTTTTTGTTGAAAGTTTTAATGCCCCTTCACAAAGTCAAATCTCTTAGTGTATATCATCCTCAATTAGCTTATTGTGTTGTGCAGTTTTTAGAAAAAGATCCTAGCTTAACAGAACCGGTAAAACAATTTATTTATGTATTTTATTTTATTTGAATTAAATAGTATATTATCATTAACTTCAAATAATTTTTTTTATTTTTCAGGTAATTACAACTCTGTTAAAATTTTGGCCAAAAGTGCATAGTCCAAAAGAGGTAAATAATTGTACATTTGTTAATCATTTTTACAATATTTCATTGATGAAACAGTAAATCTTTAAAATTATAGGATTGTTGTAATTATCTGATACTTTCTCAAACATTATTAGAGTATGATTTAATAGTAGTAAGTTTTTAACTTTTAAGTACTAATTTTCAAAAGCTCATTGCCATCTAAATTTATTATACAGTTTACAGATGTTATATTTTGTTGTTTTTATTTAAATATACTAAAATTTTTATTGTTAAATCAAATTAATTTACTTTACAAAGTATTCTTCTGATTCTACGATGATTGACTAAAAATATGACAGTTTTTTTTTGTATCTTAAATGATTTAATATATAATTCAGTTTCTGCAATCTTTGTAAGCTCCTGACAGATGATTTTTAAAATTGTACATATTATTTTAATTTGATTGATTTTTAACAGGAGTATATGATATGATACTCTATTTTCATAGAATGACTGGCATGCCAGTCTATCTGGGGAGACCATTAAATCAGATATTTCCATATGGTAAAAACCGGCATACTAGTTTATCCTCGGAGGATTACAGGCATACCAGTTTAAGTGAGGTTATACATCCCTCTCTAGAGAGTGCATTAAAAAATTAACAAGTTACCTCAGGTAAAAACAAATGACAATTGACAAATTGATGTAACACTGACAATTTCACAGTTTTTATTCTAAAACTGTGAAATTGTCAGTGTTACATCAAAAATTATGATTACATGTCTTCATTTTGTCTTCTTTCTAACCACATACTCATGGAATTCCAAAAGTGCTTTCTTTTTTTATGTGTATTTTATTGTTATTTGATTTTAAAAAATGCAAACATATAAACACATTAAATGTAAGAAACTGTGTAAATTATTTCAGCTTACACCTGTTAGCATGGGCCTTGTGTGAAATTTGAGAGGATGGCTGTTTTTTTTTTTTTTAAGGTCAAGGTAGCCCACACTAACTAACTACCACTACTAATAATAATAATAACTCTCCCATGGTCACCACCTGGTCATGGTGGGAGAGCACAGTAATTTTACTGATCCATAGGGCAATGCAGGCTGGAGCACAAGCTCCTGGTAGGGACACCCATGCCAGTAAGGTCTATGGGGAGAAATGAAGCTAAGAGTGACCACACA
>NW_019387152.1:92618-102266 GCF_000671375.1 Centruroides sculpturatus | reverse complement strand
TTAATCATTAATAAAAATATAATTTTTATGGCCATTGAATAATAAATGTTTTTAGTAGGTCTGCTGCTCGTTTAAACTCAATAGTTTGTGCAATGTTTCATTATTGGTCCAGATTCGACGAATCCTGTCTAGACACGGCCATGGCACATGTCTGTCTCATTCTTTTACCATGCTATACGAGCCTGTTTTAGCATGTTATACAAACACGATCACAATTTTTTCATTATGTTATACGAATGCATCTTATATGAACCCGTGTTATAGGAGGTCTACTGTAATTTAAAATATATGCTCTCCACCTCAAATTAGTAGTGGTTTTTGCCCCTGTACATCATGCTTTTCCTATTAGATAGAGCATGACTTCTATCTAACTCCTTTCAGGGGAAAGTTTTTGAATTGAAATAACATGATTTCCAGTTTGCAATGAAAGTTCCTATATAGTTAGTTAGAGTCTCCTGTTCCTAAGCTTTCCATATATGATCTTGACTTTCATCTGTCTAACTCCATTCTCGAGATTAAGAAAAGACGGATGGACAGACAACAATGGGAATTTATAGGTCTACAATTTTTTCAAATTGCAGCCCAATGAATTATTTTTTAAATAACAAATAAAATTCATATATTACAGGAATTAAAATTTATTTTAAATAGAAGCATTTTTAAATTTTATGTAACAAATTCATAGAACAGTAATGAACTCAAATCTGTAAACATTTTGTCTTTAAAATATTAGGTCTTGAATAATTATGTAAATGTTTTTAAGATGAATTGCAATTTGCTAATAAAAACTAACTTTTTAATTAACCTGTAACTGCTATTGACAAATAATTGTTGCACAACTGCTACCAATGGGTCTCTATGGCCCTATATAAAATGTTTATATAAATAAAGAAATAAGTACTGATTTTTTAAAAATTTACCAACATACAGTGTTTAACTTATTAACATATAATAATAATAATAAGCACACTGGACAAAAAATTAGTTACTCCTGTCTAAATGTACCTAATAATGTAAGACAGTGCCTCTTGCAACATCAGATGATTTTCAGTTGACTTTGAACTACACCATTTTTTGTAGAGGTGCTGGACAATACACTTTAATGCATTAACAAATTGGGCGATTGCATTCACTTTGTGTCTGTGGGCATGGCCAAACATAATGGCTTCCTTTTACCACTCAGTAATGTGTGTCGAATGACTCATATTGCAGCCTCAATTCAACACTCACATTGTTCTTCACTACTTGCAACACAGACAAATTATGCAATATTATAAAAAAAAACAGTAATTTTGTTTATGATTTCTGAAAAATATTATACTTGGCATAATTCATCTGTAGAGTTATATGACTCATATATTTAATTATCTGGATATCCTGTTAAACATGGCAACCATTCACTTTGTTGCCATGTATGCATTAGAGCATATCAAAGAATACAGCTTCCCTACTACTACATTCTATAATGTATCATGCTTAGTTCTAGGTCACAGAGACCCCATCGACAGCAGTTACAGGCTGAACATTTTACAATTTAATTTTATAATTTTAATAATGAATTGCTTCTTGACAAAGCTTTTGATCTTAATAATTCAATGATAATTATTGGTGAATTATTTTTCTATATTCAAATTCAATGACTTAATCTTTAATTCCAGTAACATTGTATTTAATACAACATCAAATGAATGCTTTCAACCTTACTCAATGTGTGCTTCAGATTATTAAACCAATTGTATTCCAAAAATGCTTGTATTAAATGCTATGTTACCAGAATTAAAGGTTAAGTCATTGTGTTCATTAGTACCAATAATTGAACTAGAAGATATCATTAAATTCAAACTCAAAATGGCTATATGTTAAGATATGCAGTGCTTTGTTAAATTGTAAAACATTTATTTATTATTGCTTTTACTTTTTGTTGTACAATATTTATAGCATTAAAAACTTGCAGATTGATGTCTGAATATTACAGTGATTATTTACAATAAATGTTAAATGTAGAAAGTGTTTCTAATGATATCATGATTAAATATAAAAGATAAAATTAAGATATTGAATTTAATAAACTCCAGAAGTAATTCTTTATTCAAAATTTTAAGGTGATGTTTTTGAATGAGTTGGAAGAGATTTTGGATGTCATAGAACCAGCAGAATTTACTAAAGTTATGATCCCTCTGTTTAGGCAATTATCAAAATGTGTTTCCTCTCCTCATTTCCAGGTATGAAAATTTCTCATAAGAACTTGTAGCATTTTAAAATAATTAATGAATAATACTTTTTGTGACAGGTGGCAGAAAGAGCATTATATTATTGGAATAATGAATATATTATGAGTTTAATTAGTGATAATGCCACCCAGATCCTGCCAATAATGTTTCCATCTCTATATAGAAATTCTAAATCACATTGGAATAAGTAAGATTAATTTGTTTTAAATAGTAAATGTTTGAGTACTAAAAAGATAAGATGGTTAATTTCTTTTTTTGTAGAACCATCCATGGTCTTATTTACAATGCTTTGAAATTACTAATGGAGATGAATCAAAAACTTTTTGATGAATGCACACACCAGTATAAGCAAATTAAACAAAAGTAAGGAAAATTTGTTTAAAAAATATCTTAGAATAAAACAGTAGAATATCAGAGTATTTATATAAAATTTTATTATAATCATTTATAAAGTGAAAAACAAAAAATGAGAAACAGAGAAGATGCTTGGAATAAAATTGAAAGTATAGCAAAGAAAAATCCTCAGGTAAGCTGATAAAGATTAAAGATAAGGCATTCTCTTAAATCTTACAAATGAAATATCTAATCTCCCATTTGGAATTTAGTTTTTAACAGTCCTGCCAGTTACGAATGCAGTTGAATCTTCGTCTGGTTCCACTCAAAATCAAGGGGATGCATTAACACCTGTAGATGAAGAGGACATGAATTTTGAGATAATGGGGAATGAAAGAAAAGAAGTATGTTTTATGTCACTTGACTATATATTTTAAATTTTGTTGTTTTTAAGGAAATGCCCACTGAGAATTTAGATAACAAATGTATCTCCTATTTGTTTGATTAGTTTTTAACATTAACAGTGCACAAAATCAGATATAAATATTTCTTTTGAAAAATAAATTGAACAATTTAAATATTTTAAAATATGCTTGCGTCAAGTGGAAGTCGGCATTTCCATTTCCAAAATTAAATATGTATTTTATATTTAAAGTAAACACTCCACTTATTATTCTAAATAATGATTTGTTTTTATTTTATGCTCTCTGGTTAGAGGTATGAGCACCGTTCATTATAGTTTCTAGAAATTTTTAAAATATTTTGGGAATTTAGTGAAAAAATTATTTATGAAAATTTTATTATAATATTAAATATGGTTAGTGCCGAAAATATTCTTTTTTTTTGTTTTTCTCTTGCAGGCAAAGCCAAATCTTAAGAAAGACAAACCACTTGTACGCAGGAAGTCCGAATTACGCCATGACACATTAACGATAAAAACTCTTAATGACTATAAAAGAGCTGAAGAGTATTTAACGCCACCACCTGCAGAAACCAGCTAAATATTATCCATATGATGATAGTGTATTTGTGCATTTTACCTCTAGATATATGGAGGTGTCATAATTTGCAATATCATGGGGATAATTTCCATGGGAAGAATTTAAAGAGAGGTGCTCAAAAAAAACAAAAAACAAAAAAAAAAGCAAAAATCACAGTATCCCACCACAACTAATTTGTGAAGAAGGTGATTGTAATATTAACAATAGGGTGCAAATGGATTATGTCACTTTTTATTTTAAATGAATCACACGTATCTTTGATGCATAACATTAGACACACAATCCTCTTTGGGCTATTATCTGGAAAAGATACATTGTACTTAAGCTCATGCCCATGGTTCATTGGTGTTGGAAATATTATTATTATAATTTTTTTGTAGTTAATTGTATTCATATGATAAACAGATTTAATATTTTTGTCCATAATTATCTCCCATATCCTGTGCTCCTGTTTACTGAAATCCATCATTGTAGTTATTCTGTCATCATTTTTTTAGTTATAATTTGTATTATTGTTATTTGACATGCGATAAGGAATCTCCAACTTAGATGTGGCATCAGGTTTGCTAAGCAGCTAAATACTAAAAATAAAAAAAGAATAAAAAACATATTTATCAGAGAAAGTAGACGATTTAGAATTAGGGATAGTTGTACTCTTGCAATTATCAACATTGTTGTCATTATGGCTTAATTATATATCATTAAGAGAAGCTCAAATCACAAATTGGACAAAATTTCGATTAAATTTTAATGAGTCTGCCATCTTGTGTTCCGATTTAAGTTCAAAATTGGATTAGATTCAGTTGCTCAAACATAGTTTTTTGGCACTTATACAATGTATATACAAGTAAGTAAATGTCTGTCTGTCGTTGCAAAGAATCTGACTTCCAAAATTTATTTCCCCACAGTACGTGTAATTTGTTTTCTTATCTCTGTCTTCATTTTAATAACCAATGACATTTTTTACATTCCATTTTTCTATTGATATCTTTTTGTATTTTAACAAAAAACACTTCTTTAGTGGGGAAAGATGCATGCATCGAGTCTACTATCGTTTGATTTGCAAACGAGAAAATTGTCTCGGCTATCTCGCTTTGTATGCAAAACATTCTTCGAGCATCCAAAACTTGGCATCAGAGAAAAAAAAACAAGCTTTTAATGCACTCGTAGGATAAATGTTTTATTTGAATTAATAAGTAAAAGTCATTTTACTTACCTCCATAAATAGGAAACGAAAAGCATAAGAAATTAAAAAAAAAAAAAAGAAGCTTTTCTTGGATATTTGCTATTGTTTTTCGTTTTTGCCGACGATAATAGCAATTATCATCATAAATAAAATAAAAAAAGATTAAAAATACAGCATATACACTAGTCACACTGAGTGTACTGTAAATACACAGATAAGAAGTTTTGAATGATCATGTGATTTCTAGTGAGGAGATGAATTTATTCATTCCTAATGAAAGTGTCCTTGAAATTGTTGAAGAAAAAAAAATCAGAATTGAGCAGTTTAGGCTTTCATTTCATACAGATGTCACTCAAATTCAAATTTGCATTGCATTGGTTGGGTGCCAAACATTTAATTCTAAATCATGATCCACATTCCACTTTAAATTTATTATTATTATTATTATTCAAATTTTTTAAAATTCTTAATACAGAGATGAACCTAATTATAGCGACAGGTTCTTTAGTTTATTTTCTAATCATCCTAAATCTAAAAGAAAAAAGAGAACACACACAGATTTTTTATGAAAGAAACACAATTATTTTAGCATTCGATAACATCTTTTTTTATCATCTGTATGATTTGAATAAATCATAAACCAAAAAAAAGGATGTAAAAAAAATAAAAATTTTAGCAAAATAATCTGGATTTCATCTAACATTATTACACTTTAGTAATAGTTGATTCTTTTGTTGTATTAATAAATTAATTTATGTTCAGAATAAATGCTGATATTTGCCTGTAAAATGTTTGCAGTTGGTATTGAAACGAATAAATTTGTTCATATGAAAGTTGCATTTAAATTTTTCACATATTTATTGAGAAAATGTGTATTGTATTTTGGTATGCTTCAAGAAATTATACGGGAATTCGTGGATTGCTCAATAAATATCTGAACTGGTCTTGTAGTGTGAAGGAAATAGAAACCATAACAGTGCTTACAGAGTTACAGTAAGCTGCCATGTGCTTGCTACTGTACTTGCACTTACTTGTTATCAGCACTGTTAAAGTTGACATCTTGTAGCTTTGCAGTGATTCCAGTCCATAAAAAAGATGCCATGGGCCACTTGTAAATTATCAAATGGTTTCATAGCTTTAAAGCCGTTTACATTGCAGAAATAGGAAATGATTGATAATCATTTCAAACAAAAGTTTGAACCTTGTCAGTTGATTGTGCGAGAGATTTCTGCAGGGTTCCCGTTATCACATTTCAACCACAGATTTGAAAATGATCTGCGCCATGCTTGGTAACAAATAGCCAGATGAGATTGCCTATGATTTGTTTGAGTATTCATTTGATAGTGAATAGTTCTTAAAACAACTTGTCATACATGATGAATCTTGGGTGTATGGATACATAGACAAGTAGTAATCCTCACAAGGAAAGTACACCAGGTACACAGCAAAACAAAGGCTATGCTGCTGGATTTATTTGACTGTGCCTTCACAAACCATCTTGAGTACACTCCATTGGAGCAAACAATCACAAAAGAATTCTGCCTCAAGGTTCTGAGATGTCATTCAGAAAAAAATGGTCCAAGAAATGGAAAAGTGGTGAGTGGGTACTACACTCAACAAATGATCCACTCAAACAGCATTACTAGACAGCAGTTTCTAGCAAAACATGAAACAACACAGTTACTGCATCTTCCATATTCCCCATACCCAGCTCCATTGGACCTTTTTTTTCTTGTTCTCAGGATAAGAGTTTTTAAAAGCTGCCAATTTGATGCTGTTGTGGGCATTAAATGGAATTTGACAGAGGCACTGATGGCCATCATCAAAGGAGACTTCTACAAAGGTTTTCAACAATGGCAAGATCATTGGGCTGTGTTGCTGTAGGAAAAGGCCTACTTTGAGGGTGACTAACACCAGATTTTGGTAAGTCTACTACACTTGATATAAGGACATCAGTCCAGATATTTTTTGAACAAGCTATATATAATTTTTAATGGAACCCTTAGATAATACACTATAACACAATAGCAAATGTGCATTCACATTTCAGTTTCACTTTTTTCCCATCATTATCACATGCGTCTGGAATCTTCTCCACATAATTCCCAAGGTTGGAGATCACCTAGATCAGGCATGGCCAACGTACGCCCCGCGGGCTGGATGTGGCCCGTGTAATGGATTTATGTGGCCCGCGATTAATCTTTCAATATTACCTACTCAAGTCCGAATAGTACGATGAAAAATTCTGACGCCTAAAAAACAAGGTCAACAACTAACTGTGCGTTTAGAGTTAATGCTCCATTACAAATGTCTTCAGCACAGCGTATAATGTTGATTATACATGATAATGTGAAAAATGTATCTGTAATCTCTATCTACAATTTAGTCTCTACAGGGTGACACCAGAATGAGATCTCATACCACCTTAAAATCTTCCTAGGGTAGCCTCTGAAAAAAGTTTTCTTTCCAGTTCGGCCCGAGGGCAAAAACTGTTGGCCACCCCTGACCTAGATGATAATGCTGATGCATACTATGATTTAAAACATTGAAAATGTGATTTCAGCAGTACTGTGGTGTTCTTGGAGCACATTTCCTGTATTGTTTAATTACATTTTCAATTTGGTGGCAGTCTCAAGTGTAAACATGCTCTCTTAGGGTACTCTACAACCAGAAAACATAAAATGTATCTGTCAAATTATCTTTAAAGCATAATGTATTTATTACTCAGTACAATGCAATTTCATAATGGAAATCTAGACATTCAAGATTCCATTTAAATTAAATTTGTGTGTGAAAACGAGTAGAAAAATATTTTGTAAAATGTGTTGATACTACAGTAGACCCCCCTATAACGCTTAGATACGTTCCACGCTAACCGAAAATTACGTTGTNCTATATAATATGACTGACTCCTTATAAACTTGTTTTACCCTTAATGAACTTCATTTTGTAAGATAGAATTAATAATTATTAAGAATACTTATTTTAAAATTTAAATCTATGAAAGTTTAAAGACCAATTTAAAACCAGTACACATTCATGTTTTATCTTTCTTACTTTCAAATGTACCAAATGCTCTGTAACAAACATTTTTTTTTTTTCAAATGTATTGTAAAGTTTTTTAAAGGTTAACATCTTTAAAAACCTTTACAATACATTTGAAAAAATATGTACTATTTGTTTTAAATATTGAATTTAAATAAGTTTAATTGAAAAATTATTTTATTACAGCATTATTAATGGATTTGCACTACCTTTGAAAGAGGAGCACAAATTGTTTTTGTTGAAAGTTTTAATGCCCCTTCACAAAGTCAAATCTCTTAGTGTATATCATCCTCAATTAGCTTATTGTGTTGTGCAGTTTTTAGAAAAAGATCCTAGCTTAACAGAACCGGTAAAACAATTTATTTATGTATTTTATTTTATTTGAATTAAATAGTATATTATCATTAACTTCAAATAATTTTTTTTATTTTTCAGGTAATTACAACTCTGTTAAAATTTTGGCCAAAAGTGCATAGTCCAAAAGAGGTAAATAATTGTACATTTGTTAATCATTTTTACAATATTTCATTGATGAAACAGTAAATCTTTAAAATTATAGGATTGTTGTAATTATCTGATACTTTCTCAAACATTATTAGAGTATGATTTAATAGTAGTAAGTTTTTAACTTTTAAGTACTAATTTTCAAAAGCTCATTGCCATCTAAATTTATTATACAGTTTACAGATGTTATATTTTGTTGTTTTTATTTAAATATACTAAAATTTTTATTGTTAAATCAAATTAATTTACTTTACAAAGTATTCTTCTGATTCTACGATGATTGACTAAAAATATGACAGTTTTTTTTTGTATCTTAAATGATTTAATATATAATTCAGTTTCTGCAATCTTTGTAAGCTCCTGACAGATGATTTTTAAAATTGTACATATTATTTTAATTTGATTGATTTTTAACAGGAGTATATGATATGATACTCTATTTTCATAGAATGACTGGCATGCCAGTCTATCTGGGGAGACCATTAAATCAGATATTTCCATATGGTAAAAACCGGCATACTAGTTTATCCTCGGAGGATTACAGGCATACCAGTTTAAGTGAGGTTATACATCCCTCTCTAGAGAGTGCATTAAAAAATTAACAAGTTACCTCAGGTAAAAACAAATGACAATTGACAAATTGATGTAACACTGACAATTTCACAGTTTTTATTCTAAAACTGTGAAATTGTCAGTGTTACATCAAAAATTATGATTACATGTCTTCATTTTGTCTTCTTTCTAACCACATACTCATGGAATTCCAAAAGTGCTTTCTTTTTTTATGTGTATTTTATTGTTATTTGATTTTAAAAAATGCAAACATATAAACACATTAAATGTAAGAAACTGTGTAAATTATTTCAGCTTACACCTGTTAGCATGGGCCTTGTGTGAAATTTGAGAGGATGGCTGTTTTTTTTTTTTTTTTAAGGTCAAGGTAGCCCACACTAACTAACTACCACTACTAATAATAATAATAACTCTCCCATGGTCACCACCTGGTCATGGTGGGAGAGCACAGTAATTTTACTGATCCATAGGGCAATGCAGGCTGGAGCACAAGCTCCTGGTAGGGACACCCATGCCAGTAAGGTCTATGAGGAGAAATGAAGCTAAGAGTGACCACACACCCACATTCTTTGGAGATATTTATCATGGTAGTAACCAGATCAAAAGGTGTGATACTGGCTCGGACGTCTCCCGGGTTAACAAGGTCTGCGTTCGTGGGTTAGGCAGAGGCTCACGTTTGAAAAATAGGCCGCAGTCTCCCTTGGTTACCGGTGGCGAAAGCAGCGCCGGCCCAAGCATGGCTACTGCAATGCCCTCAACAGATGTGAGGAATCAA
>NW_019387152.1:69793-85644 GCF_000671375.1 Centruroides sculpturatus | reverse complement strand
ATATATATAATTATAATAAAGTTACAATAAATTAAGTTGATATATAATTATATATACAGTACCTAATTTATATATAATTATATGTACAGTACATAATTTATATATAATACTAAACAGACGATAGCAAACTCAATTTAGCCGCTCTGTAGCGTGGCGCAGAGTCGGAGGTAAGCAGTTCGGCTGCTCATCCACTATTGGTCCAGACTCTATCAATCTTCTCACGAAACGACGTTATAGGAGGTACGTTATACGAAAGTTTCTACAATTTTTTCGCTACGTTATAGGAACGTACGTTATAGGGGGGTCGACTGTAATATATATTAGAAATAAAGCGAACCAGTCCCGTAACATTGGACTAATACTGGTCAAATTAGGTGCAAAGGTCCAAAAATTTGTGTTAGAGGCCCGCATTATGGGGTCCTATGGGTGTTTCTTGCCAAACGTTAATGGTATGTAGGATTTAAAATGGTGGCATCGGAAAGTATGTGAAAATCAAACAATATTTAATTATCAGAAATTATCCCAGAGTAATGTCGGCAATTAAATTTAACGTAAGGCAAGCATGTAAACAGGAGCAAACTGTCTTTAGCACGTTGTTTGGTAGGACCTCATAATCCGGGGGTCTCCGACAAATACACTTGCCCACTTTGGACATGTCCCTTGCACCTAGTTTGACCATAATTGACCCGATCCTCCCATCCTTGGCCATTCCCAACTTATGGAATTGGTTTACTTATTTGTAATACCCCATACATAACATTTTTTAAATTAAATTACTGAAATAATCACGAAAACGAGTCCAGCCACAAAATGTTAGAGAATAAAAATTTTCTTTGCAATCCAACAATTACCTCGATAATATAGTTCTCAGGTTCATATAAGTTCACAGAAGACAAAATGTCAATTTTTTAAAAATTATCGACTTACGATTTCTCGAGGATAGGCTAATTTCAGCTGGTTATCTGGGATAGATAAATAATAATAATCATGGACGGATTTATTTATCTATTATGGGCGGGAATCCAGGGCACGTGACCAGGATCCCTACCCATAAACCCGGTCCTGATACCGATTCACTTTATAATCGGTAACCACCGCCAAGTGTTTAGTCAGTGAGAGATTAATTAAGATGATCAGAGTTCGAATCCACACTAGATTTTTCCCATAGGTAATTTGGATCGGCATGCGTGTCCAAATTAGCAGGACCATTGATTTAGGACGAACAAAATATAGAAGAATTTTGAGTTATAAGTGAAACCACAATTCAGTTCAAGTAAAACGAAATTGTTTTCCCGGCTGTTACATATAACGGAAAGTATGGCGTTCGATCAAAAAATGACCCTCCAAGATTTTTACATTTTTGGACTCAAGACCTTGAAAACAAATGCAAGAAAGAATTTTATGGTTTTGTGTGGGAGGCACGATTTTGTTCATCTACGTAGTAGCTTAACCCCCCTTTATCTCCTCACCCCTCGACCCAAAATTTAATAGCATCGATCCCCCTAATATACAAACCTCCCTGCAAAATTTCAGAAATTTTCGTCAAAATGCACAAGAGTTAAGCTTCAAAGAGGGTGAACAAAATTATCTAAATTTTTGCATTTCTCGAAGTTTCAATGTCCAGAGTCCAAAAAATGTAAAAGTCTCGAGGGTCATTTTTTGACTGATCGCCATACTTTCCCTCTGTTATATATACTGTAACAGCCAGGAAAGTAAAAACTTATTGAAGAAAATAATTGTCATTGCATTGAAACACCCATGGATTGGGCAGTTCACAGATTTTTGCCAAACGAAACTTGTGCCCTCTCGACACCAAGAATTCTGTAAGTGCGAATTGTATCTCGTTATTAATGAAACTCTCCATCCAAGAAGTATTACATGGAGCGGAAGAGACGATGCAATGTCTGGAGGATGGGGAGTGACGGGCAACCTGGACACTTGTGGTCTTGCGTTGTCACGAAAAGTGCACGATGTTTATCCGTGGTCGCTTAGTGTGGATGGATAAACGTTGCGCTTAGCATTAGGTTTCGGAACTTCCGAAACCTAATGCTAAGCGAACTCAGCATAGCCATGTATTTATGCAATTTGGTTTTGGCATGGCCTGTGGACAGCGGACATCATCTTTCATTTCGTGTAATGATGGTATCGAACCAGGTATAAGAACGGTTTGGTGCAAGCATCCAAACCACAAAGCCTGTCATTTTTGTCCAGATTGTGAGGACCAAACCTTGATCTTCCAGATCTTCCAATGGCAGGTAAGTTAAGCGACGAATCACGATGGCCACATAAGATAACGGCAATAAGATTCAGCTGCTTTTATAACCTTAAAAAGTAGTTAAGTAATTAAGAGATTAGGGAATTGGGGACATAAACAAAACCCTGACGAGAGCCGGAATTTTACTTAATTAAACGAAAGCTTAACCGAACCAATCTGTAGCCGAGTACAGTGGGGACTGATTTCTTCGTAATATTAGATGTAATAAAGACAGACATTTTTCCAGTTCGACGAGAGTGACCGAAAAGTTGTAAATTTTGGAAATTTCCGTGGACAACTCAACACCTGGTTCTAAAACGAATTAATTAGAAAACAAATTACTATTAAGTTTAATATATTTCGATTTTTACAGCTATGGTGAGAAACGTTTAAAATCTACAACAGCCTTGTCGCGTCCTTCGAGATATACTAGTGATGCGACAAAACAGGTATTTCACATTGACCGCTATCGGCACCCTGGGGATTTGGCAGTCCGCGTGTATGTACGCTCCACAACGGTCTTCGATTCCATCCATTAGGCACTCGTAGGGAGCTATTTGACTAAGTGCATTGTTTTAAGATTTAAAAAGTAAAGAATATTTTATATTTTTATGTACTGTACGTTTCTTTACAAAGCTATATTTAATCATAATTTTCTTTAATTAAAAGTATGTTCATATAATTGAAGAATATTTTGTACCAGGTATGTACCCGTACATCCACCACACATTTTATTTCACCGAGTAAGTTATTANTTCCATCCATTAGCCACTCGTAGGGAGCTATTTGACTAAGTGCATTGTTTTAAGATTTAAAAAGTAAAGAATATTTTATATTTTTATGTACTGTACGTTTCTTTACAAAGCTATATTTAATCATAATTTTCTTTAATTAAAAGTATGTTCATACAATTGAAGAATATTTTGTACCAGGTATGTACCCGTACATCCACCACACATTTTATTTCACCGAGTAAGTTATTATTATTTTATTTTTAATTGTAGCCTTTATATCGTGGCTAGCGATTCGGAATGTAATTGTGATATTAAAAATNATCCACCACACATTTTATTTCACCGAGTAAGTTATTATTATTTTATTTTTAATTGTAGCCTTTATATCGTGGCTAGCGATTCGGAATGTAATTGTGATATTAAAAATGCATTTAGTGACGTCTGCGGTTTTTACTGGCTTATCGAACAAACGATACGAATGGACCCTAGACCGTCACTGACGCGCGATTAACTGATCGCCCCTAGAAGTCGGCTTCTTAAACCCTGGTCACACTATGCGATTTCTAGCCGCGCAGGCGACTGCAACTGCAACAAGCGCGAGTCTTCTCGTGGTCACACATTGTTCGTTGATGTTGCAACTGGGAAACACGTGACCCTATAATAAACCAATAAAATTACAGTAGCTTGTTTTTGACTACTTTCGTGAGTTTGCCGATATTTTACGTTCTACTTCAGAGTATTTACGGAATTTTAGCCACTTTTCTTATTAAAATAGCAAACAGTTCCTTTTCTGGAATGAATAAAAGAAAAAAGGCGATTATTTTAATAGACCTGGCGAAAATACATGAAAAGATAAAATCTTNAATCGATTAACGAGGATTAGGCACTGATTCTATCTCTCAGCCACTTGTACTCGCTTTTCACCGCACCCCTCCCCCGTGACACGCGTCGCCACTGTCGTCACTCCGTCAGAAGCTCTCGAATGACGCCGTCGTCGAATGTTTCTATGATCTAATTTGTTGTGAAAAAACACTACTTATATATGAATAAATAGATATTTTTTCTTATGAATAAATAGATTAGTTTTTTTTTTTTATCAAAAAACTTTATTTATGCGAGTACTATTTATTGTTGGCAAGAAAAAATTTTGTGGTTCTTTAAAAACTTTGAAATTTTGTAAATTGTAATTTTGGCTCTTCCGACTCAAAAGGTTGCCGACCCCTGTCCATGACCAATAAACTGATTTGGATGAAATTTAAAAATAGTGTCAATCAGTAGTATGGACATGTTAAATTTTGAATAAATCAATTGAACTTATTTGATCAACATTTTGTTGTCTAAATTTATGAGAGAAAATAGTAACACAAGCTACCAAACAATCTAGGAGCATGCATATGTTTAATAGTTCATTCAAAGGCTGACTGTCTCCTACTTGACCTTTTCAAAGTTTTATTTTAAAACATTGAGTACTTATAAAATAATGTAAAATATTATTAGTCAATCAGTTTTCACATGACATGATGTAGTGCAGGCTGTTGTGACTGTCAGATGAAAATAAAATTATCATGAAAACTATTCTATTATGAAGTTAACTAATTTATGACTGAATAATACTTGAAATCCCATAAAAAACTGGTAAAACCAGGTTAAAAAATAAACATCAGTGAAAACATCAAATAAAGGAAACTTTTAACCTATCCTGTGTTATTCCAAGTATTTTTGTGTTGATCTCATGTGACCTAACCCGTTGACCCCGAATATATTAGGTTCTGCATTGAACGTTTTTGATACTAGATGAATATTTTTAATGAATGTAATGTTAGAAATTTTCAATAAATACTTGTTACTTCTGTTCAAATATTTGAACAAACTTTCTAATAAGTCACAATTTTTATTAAACATTCTAGCATTTTTCAAAACTATATGCATGATAAATTTTGGCCAGAATATGACATGAAAATTATAGGAAATTCTCTTCTTCCAGAAAATTCTAAATTAAATTTATTATAATTATTAAATCTAGCATGAGATGACAGCATAACTTCCTATTACCCTGAACTCAGCTTCTACTGTACAATTTTAGATGCGGTTTATGGGAAAATTAAATATATTTTTAGACCCATCTAACAATTCTCTAATTAGTCTCGGAAGAGGATGAATCTAATTCTTGCACCCGGTGAAAACGGGTAAGATCATCTATAATCTAATAATCTTAATATTTTTCGTTATTTTTTGCTTAAGCAACGCCAGGCTCGTCTGCTAATAGATATAAATATATTAGCGATGGGACGATACCAAATTTCTCCCGATTCCGATTCTTTCAGCATTAAAACAAGACCTCGGTTACGTTTTTAACGGTGCGTGTCTATATGGTTTAATATTTTTGTTCTCGAGCGTAATCGTAGTTGTGCCACCCCAATTACCTATCGTAAATGGCGATCCCGATTGGGTTTTAATATTGAACAGACCTTACGAAATGGCATGTGAATAATTACACAAAACTGTCGGTTTTGCGAGATAAAACTGCTTAATTATATTGAAGCAACTTTATCTTACTAGTTTAGAAAATAAGGGATGAAAATACAAGTTGGATACAAGCCGAAAACATTTTATCAACATTTTTATTGAATATTGCACTAAGTGCAAAAATAATAATAAACTTCAAAACATGTTGAAATTTCTTTGGAGTTCAAACATATTTTTAATACATATATATGTACAAGATGATTAAAAAACTAAGCAAAATCAAATGCAATTATTATTTTACAAAAATATCCCACGAGTTTAGATAACATTAAATTTAGTTTAATTTTTGGAAATTTTATATACAGAAATTAAAATGCAAATTTGTCGGCGGCATAATTTCAAACCTGGTTAAGGTTGGAAATTACAAGGCATGTTTAATAGATGACCAATGTAAAAAATTATATTTCAAGGTAAATAAATACTTGAAGTATGTGGGAAAGTCTTGTAAAATATAATTTAATTCCTTAATTTTTTTTTTTTTTTTGTTTCCTTCGTCGCTTTCTATTGCTTTTCAAAGTGTTCGTTTTCTTCGTTCGAAACTTATCTTCTGTTTTTTCTCTCCGCATGGTTTTCGCCCACGCCTAAACAAATGCGAGAAGGAACCATACCCCAAGGATAGGATCATCACAATACGTATCACATGCACGAATCAACGAATATCGCGCTTCGGAAAAACGACGAAAATACGACAGGATATCAGAAAGCGAATTCACTTTATTTCGTGTGCAGGACAGTTATATTGCAGTCTGTAGCAGACGTTTTTTAACATATGGAGTCGTGGGAATCCTCGCCTGCAAGAGTAAGCCTATACACGTTATCTACGAACAACGACAGGAACCATTTATCGATCCTGTTCGCCTAGTGTCTGTATTTTGTCTTATACTTTCTGGCAGTAATGGTATCGGATGCATTCTGCAATATGAAGCAAGGTGTTTTTCATCATTAATTTAATACGAGTATATCTCGACGCAAGGCCACAGCAGAGCCTTTACTCGAAAGATAATGGGCCTTGGAAAATGAATAATCTTTAAGAAACTCAGTTAATCTTTAGTAAATCGCTGGCGTCATCGTCGATTGCCGATATTTTCGGTAAACGATGATGTCAGAGATAATTTAAAGGAACGAATATTTCAACTGTCAAAGAAAATAAAAATCGAAGGAAAGTCTTTTTCGGGACGAATTACACGAAATAGAATCGCAACAATGTCGGCAATTACTGTCTCTTCAGTTCTGTGAGTCCATTCATTATATATATAATCCGTTGAATTACGCGCAGCAAACAAAATCGCATGTATCTTAGTAAGTATTGTTGTGGACCCAAGCGAATTCTTTTACTCGGAATGAATCCAGGACAGTTTTGAATGGCTCAAAATGTACAGTAGTTCCATTAGGAGAAATATCCACTTTCTTCAAGTACAGTTTTGTTCATAATTATTGCTCACTTTCTTTCTTATTCAAAACTCGTAAAAATATCACCCCATCTCAGTTAAACGTCAAAACACCGTANAAAATCTTCGATAAAACGAAGAATTGAAATCCCACAGGTATTCGTGAGCCTGAATAAGCTCGATCAATCTCGATTCTGTAAAAGTATTAATCCTCTGACTATCCGCCATGATGATTAACTATTTTCAATGTTGTCACTGTATGACATGGCGTAAAGGCGTTTGTTGATTGGATGCGCGTTTGCAATCGTCGCGAGTAGAGCAAACTTTTTGTTTCTAGTTGCGATTGCAGTCGCGCCGGTTTTCGAGGGGGGATTACTAGTTAACGGGAACAGCCGTCGCGGTTGCAGTCGCCTGCGCGGCTAGAAATCGCATAGTGTGACCAGGGCTTAACGGGAACAGCCGTCGCGGTTGCAGTCGCCTGCGCGGCTGGAAATCGCGTAGTGTGACCAGGGCTTTAGAAGTACTGTACATGCGTCACTATTTATATCACAAGGGTCGATCAGCGAATGAAAACAGTCACGTGATCATAAAAAACACTTCCGACGTTACCGCTGTAGTGTGACACGTCGATTACTCACAGATGATGATAATCTGTAGAGTCGATCGCCTGGTTCGAGCCGAGCTTTACAAATCTAGTGTAAAAAATTAATTTTAATTGCTCTATTTTACATTGTTTTGTATTTTAATTCTTATTGGGTGTTTTTTTTAACGAGAGGAAGTAATCTCGTACTGTACGACTCTACCAACAGAATGTGTGTTGTAAATAAACGAATTATCTCCGCAAGTCACACCAGTGTCGATGTGGATTTTTGTTGTGTCAGTCATTGACATTGTGGCACCTTGCTTGTTCGTGAAAGGCATTATATTTATACATTAAATAGTTTTAAGACTGGAATACTTGACTTATCCTAATCACCGTAGTCATTAGAGGTTCGCTATAATTTTGACTCTGATAGCAGTAATTTTTTCAAAATAAATGACCAGAAACCTTGCATAAAAGCTTAAGTAACCGCGTTACATCCTTTTTTTCCCAACTGTTTATATATCTATTTATATATAATCGAGATGGATTGGGCTAATAAGTGCAGAGTTGAAAGTTGGTACACAGTCAGGGTACAGGAACGTCATGAGAATGTACTGTAAACTAAGAAGAGACTTTTGGAAACTCCCCCTGTAGGGGAGTGTTAAGGATTACCCTGAACTCAGCTTCTACTGTACAATTTTAGATGCGGTTTATGGGAAAATTAAATATATTTTTAGATCCATCTAACAATTCTCTAATTAGTCTCGGAAGAGGATTAATCTAATTCTTGCACCCGGTGAAAACGGGTAAGATCATCTATAATCTAATAATCTTAATATTTTTCGTTATTTTTTGCTTAAGCAACGCCAGGCTCGTCTGCTAATAGATATAAATATATTAGCGATGGGACGATACCAAATTTCTCCCGATTCCGATTCTTTCAGCATTAAAACAAGACCTCGGTTACGTTTTTAACGGTGCGTGTCTATATGGTTTAATATTTTTGTTCTCGAGCGTAATCGTAGTTGTGCCACCCCAATTACCTATCGTAAATGGCGATCCCGATTGGGTTTTAATATTGAACAGACCTTACGAAATGGCATGTGAATAATTACACAAAACTGTCGGTTTTGCGAGATAAAACTGCTTAATTATATTGAAGCAACTTTATCTTACTAGTTTAGAAAATAAGGGATGAAAATACAAGTTGGATACAAGCCGAAAACATTTTATCAACATTTTTATTGAATATTGCACTAAGTGCAAAAATAATAATAAACTTCAAAACATGTTGAAATTTCTTTGGAGTTCAAACATATTTTTAATACATATATATGTACAAGATGATTAAAAAACTAAGCAAAATCAAATGCAATTATTATTTTACAAAAATATCCCACGAGTTTAGATAACATTAAATTTAGTTTAATTTTTGGAAATTTTATATACAGAAATTAAAATGCAAATTTGTCGGCGGCATAATTTCAAACCTGGTTAAGGTTGGAAATTACAAGGCATGTTTAATAGATGACCAATGTAAAAAATTATATTTCAAGGTAAATAAATACTTGAAGTATGTGGGAAAGTCTTGTAAAATATAATTTAATTCCTTAATTTTTTTTTTTTTTTTGGTTTTCTTCGAGTTCGTGCGTACGTACAGTACATGTATATAAATTATTATATATATACACATTAAAATACATTTTCTAAATAAACTTATGGGATATTCGGTTTGGAGTTCGTAAATTCATTTCTTAAATAGGGAAACGTTTAATTTTTCAACCAACCAATTTTTCCATCACTTCTCAAATATACATAAAATATCATAAAAATCTCAATTCTAACCATATTTGATAGAAATTTAACATATAATTTTTTATAGTATTGTTAATACTGACCGTAGATTAGATTACAGTTTCTGTGCTAGTCGTTCCGTTCTGTTTGGTGTGAATGTAACCGTCGGCGGTCGGGAAAGATTCGTTCGGAGAGTGTATGTAAGCCAACTGTTCCTCGTAGGCGCACGATAATGCGAAGGACGGACTACCCGTCTGCGTCGACCGTTCTTCCATGTTCGTTAGATGTCTGTTACACTTGCAGTCGTCGCACTTGTCCAGTTTTTTTGCGTTTCTTTCACGCGTCCGTTCTTCCAAAACTTTCGCCATGATTGCCGCCGAAACATAGTCGGACGACACTCCTCCGGAGTTCTGGGAGACTGCATCGTCGTCATTTTTTGCGGTGTGTATTGCATTTACGGAATAAACCATTGCGGTGGGAGGAAAAGTTGGTATGGGAACGCGAATCGTACGGTACTCTGGTCCGTTATTCTTTTTTGTGTCGTTTGTTTGATTCATATGCATCTTCACCTTTTCTTGAAGATCAATTGGCAACTAAAATAATATAAAGTATAATCATTCTATAATAGTATGAAAAATATAAATTATAATTGCTATTTTTTTTTTTTTGTTTCATCTCTACTAATTACATTAGTATTCAAAGCTAGATGATTGAATAAAAATATATTTTTTTTAAAAATCATTCAAAATTAAAGTAATGGCTTTGATTATAATTAGATAAAATTTGATAACGTATAATATTTTATGATGTCTTTGTGAAAAATAAAAAAAATCAGTAGCAAGCATATAACAAAAATGTTTCACACATCAATATCCTTCCTATTGAAGTAACATTTATTACATTTATTGAAGTAAACTTAATTACATTGGATGATGTAATTAAGTTTTTTCAGAACTAAAATGCAAAATACCTAAACAAGTAGATATTTTTAAGATGCTGCTAAAACAATCATAAATTATCAATCAAGAAGAAAGAATAAATTTTAAAACTATTGATCATAATTAACATTAGTTTTCAACTATTATCTTAATTGAAAAGAAAATTAAAACAATTATCTTATAATATGTAAACTGAATGTTAAAAATTGTTTATAAGATTTACTACTTAACTTATTAATAGAGAATAGTAATCAAGACCAGGAAAAAGAATATCTAAGAATGAAATACATCATCATAATTGTTAGTTATTTTAAAATGGTCATAAGTACTAATTATGGTAAGCAGAATTTCAAATTACTTGGCCAAAAACAGTCTGACTAAGCATATCACAAGTCATTAGGCAGAGTGAGCCATTAAAAATAGAGTTTTCTATATAATTCTCACCAACTATGTTGTGACAATCAATGAAAAAAAAAAATCAAGACAAAAAATTTTTGGGAAAAAATTTAAAAATTTTGGGATCATTATTTGACCGATCGTCATATTTTCTATAATTTCATGTTGTACAAATCACTTAGATTTTNACTCTCTTATGACTGGATCTAGTTTGAAAAACTCTCATGTCAATCATGATTGAACCTTGTTTTGAGTTGAGATTTAAATGGTTGAGAGAGAGGTTGCACCATGGCACAGTCGCCAATCTTATCATAATCTAGATTGAAATGATCAGTGCAAATGGGGTATAAGGTTTAAGTACTTTACAGTCTCATATCCTTAATGTTTTGAAATCATTCTAGGAAAATTTTTCACTCTTATCATCGTGTAAATAAAATGTAAATATTAAATATATAAACTACTTACAATTTTTAATAACTTATCTTCAAGACCTTGATTAACTTTCTGTAATTTTTTATGACTATCATATAATCTACAAAATAAAATGATTAAAATGATCATCATTAAATTAAGATTTATATTTTATTACTACTAAAATTTAATTATGAAATTAATAATAAACTAGTAAAATAAATCAACATGGGATAGGTTAATATATTTTTTTGTACATAATCGGTTATCCGAAATATCGATTTTCCGAACAACCCCAGTCCCCAATTGATTTGGATAATCAACGCTCTACTGTAATTTGTTAGTTTGTGTACATCAAAAATGATTTAATCTGAAAGTCCAGCTTAATACTAAACTTTTATTTGTATGATTTATGAGAATTTTTTATATGAATTTAGTTAAAGATTTCTGACTTACCGAGCTTAATTTATGTGCAACAAAATTAGATGGCTTACATTGCAACAACTGTACAGCTATATTGCAGTCATTCCTATAGTGATTCTGAGAAAAAAAAATTGTATGTTAATAAGCAATTACTCGAAAAACACATTTTAAAAATTTATAAACAGTAAGCATTTTATTACATTCTCCTCCTCTAGTTCATTTATACAGATTCTTGCTCCAGCTAATTTCGAAGTCAGATCTGCAAGTTCTCGAGTTAACGTAGTTTTTTCAGTCTCAAACCTGTCAACCTAATTTTAATCACAACATACAAATGAGAAAAACTGGAATATTTTTACACATGGACTTAATTTCTATTTTAGAAATACAACAAATCATTTCAAAAGTATATTTTGTTTATTATATTATTTTCTAACAGTAGCACACAATTCATGTTCAGGAGAAAATTATTTCTTAATACCAATATTATGAAGTATTTTTATGATGAATTAAATTTTTGGAACTGAAGCAATACTATATATATCCTATTTTAAATTGTCTTAACCTTCAGATATCTGCAGAACAACTGACAGAAGCCAAAACATTAATTTAGTCTATAATTTTGAATTACACATGCACAGACAATTCTCCACTTTGGTACCTTCCCAAAATAATCAAGTAATACTGGCCTAAAAGTTATTTAAAGTGGTACTTCTGATATCTGGCAAAAATTTAACGTAATAAAGTTGCATGCACTTTATTATAACACAGCTATCTCCTTTACAAGATCAGGCACTTTCAATGATTGTATTATAAATATTTTGGTTTTATATATCAATTATTTTCTCTGAGTATAAAACATTCCATGATCAGAGTGCAGTAATGCTCTATAGAATACTTCAGCCATGTGTTAATGTTAAAGTTCTAGCTTTGATTTTTTATCTCCATGACCAGGGGTCGGCAACCTGCGGCTCGTGAGCCACATGTGGCTTTTTGGATGTGAAGCTGTGGCTCTTTAGTTCCATACGCAAATATTATTTATTTTATATAAAAAAAAAAAAAATTTAAAAATCGTTCTGAATTGATTAACGAGGATTAGGTACTGATTCTATCTCTCAGCCACTTGTACTCGCTTTTCACCGCACCCCTCCCCCGTGACACGCGTCGCCACTGTCGTCACTCCGTCAGAAGCTCTCGAATGACGCCGTCGTCGAATGTTTCTATTATCTAATTTGTTGTGAAAAACACTACTTATATATGAATAAATAGATATTTTTTCTTATGAATAAATAGATTAGTTTTTTTTTTTTATCAAAAAACTTTATTTATGCGAGTACTATTTATTGTTGGCAAGAAAAAATTTTGTGGTTCTTTAAAAACTTTGAAATTTTGTAAATTGTAATTTTGGCTCTTCCGACTCAAAAGGTTGCCGACCCCTGTCCATGACCAATAAACTGATTTGGATGAAATTTAAAAATAGTGTCAATCAGTAGTATGGACATGTTAAATTTTGAATAAATCAATTGAACTTATTTGATCAACATTTTGTTGTCTAAATTTATGAGAGAAAATAGTAACACAAGCTACCAAACAATCTAGGAGCATGCATATGTTTAATAGTTCATTCAAAGGCTGACTGTCTCCTACTTGACCTTTTCAAAGTTTTATTTTAAAACATTGAGTACTTATAAAATAATGTAAAATATTATTAGTCAATCAGTTTTCACATGACATGATGTAGTGCAGGCTGTTGTGACTGTCAGATGAAAATAAAATTATCATGAAAACTATTCTATTATGAAGTTAACTAATTTATGACTGAATAATACTTGAAATCCCATAAAAAACTGGTAAAACCAGGTTAAAAAATAAACATCAGTGAAAACATCAAATAAAGGAAACTTTTAACCTATCCTGTGTTATTCCAAGTATTTTTGTGTTGATCTCATGTGACCTAACCCGTTGACCCCGAATATATTAGGTTCTGCATTGAACGTTTTTGATACTAGATGTTGCTATTATATTTTAACATAAAAATTATGCATCATAATTTTTATGTTAAAATGAACTTTCGAAATATAATTTTTTTTGTTTTTTATATTTTTCAATATATTTATTTAGTTTGTGCAAAATATAAAAAAAATAATTTTTGACGATACAGTAGCCATGATCATTATTTAAAAAAAAAAAAAAAATGTTCATTAGGCTTAACACCGACAAAAATTCAACATGGCGGCCACACGCAATGGAGAAAAATTTCAACATGGGATAGGTTAAAAGTTATGACAAGAATATTTGATAGTAAGACTCAACATCTGAATAAAGTGCACATTACAGAGACTACAGCTACAGGAAGTTTTAGACAAAGCAACATCACCACAATAAAGCAAGAAAACAAGCATTGTGATAGAAAAGGGGCTACAAACTTTATTTTATGCCTTAAATTCCTTCACTAATATTGCTCATGTTCACCCAAATTACTGGTTCAACAACTTTAATACTGTGTTTGCACACAATCCATGATTCATTTTAATCTTGATTGCAACTGTCATCAGTCAAATGTCGAGCTGTTTACACAAGCAGTCCACTTGAGAAGAACCTGGCTATTGCATGTGATGATAAAACTGACAACTATGTGATAAGTCATAAACACCAACAAACAAAATGGAAGCTGGTAACGAAGATATGTTACTGGTAGGCCTATATGCAGCAAAGTTATTGGACATCTGCAATGAAATGACTGCAAACAGAAATTGTTTAGGTTATTTGCTCAACATACGTCAATGTCTTTGTTCCTCTTCATACCATAAGATGTTGCTATGTAATTTACTGCAGAATCATGCTTCAAGTTGTTTGAAATGCATGAGATTGTGGGAACTCTCTTATGACTGGATCTAGTTTGAAAAACTCTCATGTCAATCATGATTGAACCTTGTTTTGAGTTGAGATTTAAATGGTTGAGAGAGAGGTTGCACCATGGCACAGTCGCCAATCTTATCATAATCTAGATTGAAATGATCAGTGCAAATGGGGTATAAGGTTTAAGTACTTTACAGTCTCATATCCTTAATGTTTTGAAATCATTCTAGGAAAATTTTTCACTCTTATCATCGTGTAAATAAAATGTAAATATTAAATATATAAACTACTTACAATTTTTAATAACTTATCTTCAAGACCTTGATTAACTTTCTGTAATTTTTTATGACTATCATATAATCTACAAAATAAAATGATTAAAATGATCATCATTAAATTAAGATTTATATTTTATTACTACTAAAATTTAATTATGAAATTAATAATAAACTAGTAAAATAAAAATTCATTATTACTGACTGGAATAAACTTAATTGACAAATAGTTATCATTCAATGATTTTGAGTAAATATAGCAATTATTCTACTATGTTTGTAGAATTTTATTCTAGTAAAGATAATTTTTCATCAAGATTTAATTTGTTATCCTTACATTTTAGTTTTTAAAATTCATAAGTATTTAATGGAACTGGCATTTGGATCTGCTGATGGAACTTAAATGCAATATAACTGAAACTTTGAAGCAGGTAATTGACATGTTTATTTTAATTTTTACTATCTGTTTTATTTAGTTAAAAAATGTATTTAAAATGGCAAACAATATTAATAAATACAGAAATGTACATAACTGCTAAATTTTAAAGAAGTTAGTGTTTAATAGTTATTGGCAGAGTTTTAACTTTAATTCAAATCAAATATACCATTAAAAATTTAATAAAAACTAACCTATCATATTTTTCACTCCAAAATTGAAGTTCTTGTTTTAAGGCCTCCCATTCACCATTTGGATATTGTCTAGCATGATTCATCATATTAGTTTCCATTTGGACTATATGATGATCTCTTTCGAGAAGTTGCTGTTTTAATACTTCAATTTCTTGATGGAGGTGCAAACTATAAATAAAATATTTGTTATAAAGTAATTAAATTATTATATAAGATATAATTTCAACATAATTTTATAACAGTTTTAACAATTATATAATAAAATTTCATTAAAAATTTAAACTAAATTTCAAACTGTCAACGAAACTCTCATTTCTATAATGAGAATCATTTCATATAGAGCTGAAAATCTGAAAACATTACATTCTTAATTAATTATCAAAACCAAATTAAAATTTTATTTAAGTGTTTTTTGTGTATTGTATACTAGCAGACCCCGCAGGCGTTGTTGTGGCTCAAAATGTATCTATTATAAATGTATAAACTTCCCCCGTGGGGAGGAATTTTTTGAAAAATTTCTTCTTAGTGTACATTCTCTTGACGTACCCTATTAAAACGCAATCAAAAACGCAAAAACCCGCATCTAAAATAGTATAATAGAAGCCAAGTTTTTCACAGTAAGCCTTAATCCTGTCCCTCTCCC
>NW_019387152.1:55713-69343 GCF_000671375.1 Centruroides sculpturatus | reverse complement strand
ATGTGAGGGACGAACAGACCCACAATAAAGTGTTATTTTAAATTTTAATTATTGGAAACTTTAATCGGTTAAATTCGAGCGTTTTATCGAGTTAGGCTAAAAGCCATAAAAATTATTTCCCACGGAGTTTGTTCCTTGTTGAGTCGGATCAAGTTAGTCAGGGATGTGTCACCAGGAACTTTTGATGGAGAATCCATATTGGACGCGAGACCGTTAATGGCAACCACCTGACCTCATGGAAAAAACCCAAGAGGAATGAGACGAGAGAAAAGAAAAAAAGACCCCGAGGTCAGTCGTCATCCGAAGTCCATCTACAGAAGTCGTCATCTGAAGTCCCTCTACAAAAGTCGTCCTTCCGAATTAACACCGTGACCCAGGATTAACATCGAGAGAAAAAGATCGTGCCTGATTAAGCCTCTACACTTCTCCGTGCCTCCACACCAGTGAACAGACAAGATTCGGAACTAGTGTAAAGAACAGTCCATCGACAAGGTATTTATCAACCCGCGATTCGTTTGTAAACTCTCTCTCTCTCTCAACCTCCTAGTATAATTAAGAACGATAATATGCCCGATATCTCTGTATAGTATTTAGTTCGATTTAGTTAAAATTGTTATTTATTTGTTACTATGGAGTCCGAGTAAGTTACTTCCTCGTCTCTCTCCTCACCTCTACTCCGAATCCAAGCGCTCACACGCTACCGCTCGCGAATCTTTAGACGTAACGTCGCGATTTCCGAGTTCCCCAGAGACTCGGTGGTGTCATCCTGACAGGGCGCCAAAGAGGTGCCGACCCTATGGTCATACATACATACATACATACATAACCTCTTTATAATATTAGTATAGATTTAGACCCATGTACAGGACTTTAAATGGGTGAGGTTAAAAAAATTTTTCTAACTCGCTTTATTTGTACAATATACATATATGAAGCATGCAATGTCATAACATTGTGAATGCCATTTTTCTCTAAATATGTATTATTAAAAATTGAATTCTAAATGCAATGTTTTCTGCTGCAAAAGAAAATATGGCAATATTGCATTGTAAGTGGCTGTATTTTTAAGATGAATTTATGTGCATATATAATGTTTAAAGTGCCAGAGTGCAAGTCACATGACTTTTGGTGCTTAAAATGTTACAGCTTATATTTACATCAGTTTGAAAGTGTAGAGAATTTGTAACCTAGAGAGTTTACCATTTTATTGTAAAACTGAAATGAATTCATACATTAGAAAAAAGCGTTTTTTACCTCTCCTGAAAAGTTTCTTTTTTGGCATTTACAACATTATGGCATTGCATACTTCATATAGAGTAGTGGTCCCCAAAGTGGTCGATAGAGTTTTCCAGGGATTGATTAATACACGAGGGTCAAAAGGGGGACGATTAATACCAAAAAGGATCAATTAAAAAACAGGAAAAAAATGTCTAGGAAAAAAATAGAATATTCCAATAAAAATTTGAAATATGGATATGATCAACATTACTGACTACCCTAGTTATAACTTGAGTTTTGCCTTAGCCTACGCCGCTTTAAGCATGCGTTACTCTGTTTTCACACATCTGACAACTGTACTAGTATTGCAAACATGTTATGAACGCTGGTAGTTCATTATACACAGACATACGTTGCACTGTTACACTCTAGTAGGGTTGTCACTCTAAGTATTTTATATCTAAATGTAGATATTTTGTCCTTTACAGAGAAAATATTGTAATATATTGAAAATCATTAACCCTTTACCATCGCCATCTTGTTTACATTTATTCTGTAAACTGTCCGACGGCAATATAGTTCAGTCAGGTGATATTATTTTAAAAATTTACCAAAAATCAAATTATCATTATGTTCATATGAAAAAAATCACGTACATTTATTAATATCTTTAGTTTAATAGTTTAGAATAATTATAATTCCTTTTAATTCTAAATACAGTATCTATTGTTAGCAAAAGGTGGCAACACTGCACTCTGAGAATAAACAGTCAGTTCTTTATAGCTCGTGTTGGAGTAAGTTGTCTCTCATACTGCTGCTAAAACAGCAGTAAGTGCAGCAAACGTATTGTGTTTTTCATATTAGAAATCTGATTTTAATACTCACAATGTCGGCTACCAATGCTAAGAAGAAATGCAGACAGTATTCACAGAAGTATTTTAAATATATTTTGTGCCATCGTTTGCTAATGAAACTATTCCTATGTGCTTATTATGTGAAAAATCTCTCAGCAATGATGCTATGAAGCCATTGAAAATGAAAGACCACTTGGAAAGGATCCATTCTGATAAGAAAAACAAAGATTTCGAGTACAGTCGACCCCCCTATAACACTGTTGATTATTCTGTTTTATATGAATTCCATGTTGTACAAGTCACTTAGATTTTACAAATACGTGAGCCATTACAGCCTGGCACACGTATTTGTAAAATCTAAGTGACTCATACAACATGGAATTCATATAAAACGGAATAATCAACAGTGTTATAGGGGGTCAACTGTATTTCAAAATACTAAAAGAGAAATTGAGAGTTCGGCCAAATTTGAATACATATTTGAAGTCATTTGCTAGAGTTGATAGAGGAGGAGGACTGAAGACATCCTACAGCATCTCTCTTAATTAATATAGCAAAGAAAGGCAAACCGTATACTATTGGTGAAGAGATTATAATACCAGCTATAAAAGATGCAATTAAAAATGTTATGAAGAAAGACTCCCAACTAGTTTTAAAATGAATACCATAATTTCAAATACTGTGCAGCGACGTATTGAGGAAATGGCTGATGATGTGGAAAGAATTTTGACCTCTGAGCTCCAGCATTGTAAGTTTGCTATTCAACTTGATGAATCAACTTTCGGAAGTTCAAATCTTCTCATTGCTTATGTTAGGTTTCATAGTCAATCCCTGAATGACACTGTTGATGAATTTCTATTTGCTAAGTATCTTGAAACTGATTCAAAAGGTGAGACATTTTTTTTATGTTTGCAAGATTATTTGAACAAGCACAGCATTCCTTTCAGAAATATTACTACAGTAGCTACTGGCACTGCACCTGCTATGGTAGGTCGTTATAGAGGATTTTTCGTCTTTCTGAAGGAAAAGGTTCCTAAATACAGTACATACTGTTCACTGTGTCCTACACAGGCAGCATCTTGTAGCCAAAAAACTGAGTGCCAATCTTCATGATACTCTAAAAGTGTGCATCAGGTCAATAAATAAAATTAAAGCTCATCCTCTCAATTCCAGACTGTTGCAAAGTTATGTGAAGAAAATAACGAAACTTTCAACCAATTACTTTTGCACACTGAGATAAGGTGGTTGTCAAGAGGTAATAATTTGCAGAGGCTTGTGACTTGTACAACTCAACTGAAGAGTTTCTTAGGAATGTGGATCCATCACTATGTGACCAGTTAAAACAGTGCTAGAACCATCTGTTTTATTTGGCAGACCTTTATTCAAAATTTAATATAGTACAGAAGCATTTGCAAGGAAAAAATGTTACAATTGTTCAAGCTCAAACAATCATAATGGCCTTTAATATATATATACATACATACATACACACACACATTTGTAATAATCATAATGGCCTTTCAAGTAAAAATGGAGCTATTTAAATCTTCACTGGCATGATCCAATTTTAAATATTTTTCAAACTTGTGTATTAAAAGAAAATGAAAAGATTTCCAACTGTGATTTTGAGATATATATTAAACATCTTGATAAATTAAGAGAAAACTTTAAAGCACATTTTGTAGACTTGGAGAATATGCATGTATCCGAATGATTTGCTAATCCATTTGATGTAAAAATAGATAATGAAGGTAGTGAACCTGGCTTAGAAGATGAACTGATTGAAATATGTTTAGATCTCGAAGCTAAAGCGTTGTTTAAAAACAAAAACCTCAATGAATTTTGGAGCAATAACAATATTGCCACTAAATATCCCAAGCTCAGAGCAGAAACCGAACCTTTCTTACTTACATTCCCAACTTCGTACATGGTTGAAGCTAGTTTTAGTCACACGAATGCAATTTTGACAAAACAGAAGAACAGATTGAACTTGGAAAACTGTGATGATTTGCAACTAAAACTTACCGAATATCAATAATCTTGCTGCTTCTCTTCAGACACGTCCTCCGACTAATATCAATTATTTTAATAAAAAGGTATTTTAAAGGCATTTTTAAGGTATTCAGTAGTAGTTGCAAAATGACAGTAAGAGGTTTTTTTTCGTCCAATATAATTTGTGTTATGTTTTCAAAGATAATTATGTATTTTACGTATTATGACACGTACGATTTAAAAACTATAGGCAAATTTCCATCTATCCATAATTTTGCTATTGTTTTTTAAGATTATAAATCAGTGGAAAATATCTTTTCCTGTTAATGTTACTGGGTGGATTTTATAAGATATGGGAACTATAAATTCTTTCGTTGGGTTGTTATGCAGGTCTTCTTGTTGCTTAACATCAGAAATGCAAAAAATGATTTAATGTTTTTGTTAAATACTTACACTGGGGATCGATAAGAAGACAAATATCCTATGAAGGGGTCAACGGGATAAAAAGTTTGGGACCCCTAATATAGAGTAATATAATACAGTTGACTACAGAGGAGTTGAACAGGTACAAAGTAATTTTAAGTTATTTATTTTTAATTCTTTCCAATTGATAGTTAAATTCACCATGCACACAGCTTTGTACTAGCTTAATTATAATCTGAAGATGTTTGATGATCTTTTAGTAGTTATAAGTTAAGAATGTGGACTGTTACAATTAAAAAAATAAGTTTTGGAATTATTTGAAAATTTAATAAAATTAAATCATGGCCAAGTTATAAGAAGTTATCATTTCTTATAAAAAGACAATATGCAAAAACTGTAAATTTATATTAAAATTTTGCATCTAAAACAAACAATTTATTTTTATTATTTTCACGAGAATTACTTTTGGCCATGTTTTCATCTACTACATCTCTGTTTTCACTTCTCAAAAATACAAATTAAAAATAAAAAATAAATCTAATAACAAACTCTTATTTCATTTTGCAAGAATCACATTCCTTTGTGATGCTTTTGTTATAAGTTTGATGCATCTCACTGTTGTTTGAATGTGACATTGGAATTATATCATTGGAAAAACTTCTACACATATAGTTATTTATCAGAAAGTTAAAATAACAATTTTCATCCAGATAAATAATTCAGTTATTTTAAACTTTATTTTAATTGGCCTTGTGACATGTTCTCTTCTTTCAAGTATTAAAGCATTGTATCCTCCAATTTTACTTTCTCATATTGATTATATAGGGATATTTCGATGACTTGGGATAATATTTTTGTATATTTTTGAATTTGAAAATTTTTTTCATTTTGTCCATTACATGGGCACTAAGAGGTCCTGTTTTTCCTGCCACAATGGGGCAACTGGATAGTGGAGAACTTACTATCCATGAAAACTACTTGAGATTGCTCACATGGATTTGATCCTGGTTCCCTGAGGACAATAGATCAACATCTTAACCACTTCAACCATCCACAAAGTGTAATATTATATCTAAACTTTGGTCAATAAATAATAAACTAAAGTTAGGAAAATTATCTTCCCTTATAAAACCAAACTTAGTAAACAGCAATTGCAAGTAAACTCATTCCACAATATGAAGTATCACATTGCTTGCAATGTACAATGAATTTTGTTGCCTTCATTCTATCTTGACCTTTGGAATAATGGAAGGAGAATGACTCCTAAAGATATGGAATGGCCAACTAAATAAATTTTGTGTGTCAATCTAAATTACTTTTAGTGATAAAATAAATTTATCCCTTACACTGAAAAGAATCCATGAATGAAATAATTTAACCTTTTTTTGCTCCTCCTGTTATTCTTCCTTCTTTATCATCAGTTTTTCTGATTATTATATTTCTGGTAATTTATTGATTAATAAGAAATTCTTGCTCTAAATCATAAATTTTTTCTTCTTTTATGATTACTTTTTGTAAATTATTTACATTTACAAGATATGTAATAATAGATAATGATGATTCAGCAAATTAGTGAATTATACTTGGAAATTATAAATGTAATACTATTACAACATTAACTAGATTATGCCACCTTCTATTAAAAGCACAGTTAAAAGCAAGTTTTAACTGTTTTCATCAAACATTTTATTGTATTAATATATTATACCACCACCACCACCAATTAAGTTTGCCATCATTTTATACTTTATGGATTTTTTTTTAATTTTTTGATATTTTTTGCAATATCAGGCAAACATCAACAATATTGTACCAATACAATTAGAAAGCACAGGAATCTTAATTACTTTCAACCAAAATTTCTATTTTATGAACATTATTTCAATTTGGATTTTATCACGGTTGGTGGCAAGTTTTTTCCTCTTACTTAATAATAACAAAAAGAATAATAATATGTCTGTTTCGTTTTATCTTTGTTTAATGTAGACCTATATAGCCCTAGGCCTTATCTTATTTCATTTAAAATAGATTTTACTTTAATAGTTGTATTGTGCACAATGAAACTTCTAATAAACAGAAAAGGATAGCTCGATGAATTAATTAAGCATCAGACTACTGGATGGGACAGAAAATTTCTAGGAATTTTTTGGGGTAGACCACTCCAAAAAATTCTGGATATATTGGGCCCATCCTTCACTGGATGCTCCATTGTGTGCCTAGCCAAACCCATAATGGAGTTGATAAAAAGGCCATCTTAATGCCCATAGGACAAACAGTAAGGGAAAAAATGAAGGTAAATGACAAATTTTCAATATAGTTTTCATTTTCTTTACAGTCCATCTATGCATTATTTCAAGAATAGATGCTCTTTACTTCAACACGTTTACCGAGCAGTTCAGCTAAAAATTTTAATGCTTTGTTCACTTGAAAAATCATTTAACACAAAATGTAAATTCACAACTGATTTTACAACAATGATCTTTAGACAAGTATTTTCAGACATTTTACTTGAAGCATCTAGTGTGGAACATTGTCTCTTTTTTTTAGTCTTCTTCTTTGAAAGTTTACAAAGATCTATTTTTTTGTTGAATTTAATAATTTATTATTTAATAATGTTTATTTAAAAAAGTAGACAGTAAAATCTTGGTGTTGTATGGCAATAGGAATAAATAGGAGAGAGAATAACTGCATTAACTTTACCAATCCCCACAATAAATTATTGCTAGATCTCATAGTATACAGTGGTACGTCAGGTTACGAACGCCCCAGCATACAAAACTTTCATATGACATGAAAATTCGAACATATTTTTGCTCCACGATACGAACAAAAACTCACCATACGACGTTACATTAGTTCGCATTTTTCGTTTGTTTTTCTTACTACAATTATTTTTTTTAATGTATTACTTGGCTTTAATTTGAGTATGTTTTTCGCGTTGGAACGAATTATTTGGTTTTACATGTAATCATATGGGAAAAGATGATCCACCTTACGACATTTTCATGATACGATCTCAGTTTCGGAACAGATTAATTTCGTATCCTGAGGTACCACTGTATTTTTGAATGCTTGAATATTCTTGAATTGTTGAATATTTTTGACAACTTGCATGCACTGGAACAAAATCCTAGTAACTAATGAAACTACAAATTTTTTTCATAGATGTTGAACCTTATACATTGATGTAGTTTTGCAAATTGTCTTTTTGTTCACAAAATGACAAACCATGGTTAAATTAAAAAATACTTCACTTTTATAATTAATTTCTGTTACTATCAGAATATCAGTAAAACTAGCATTTAATAATAATACTAAAATATTTTAATCTATTAAGAAATTAATTGCAGGCAAAAGGTATTCTATACATACTTTACAAAGTATATATAATATAGTATAGCACTTACCTGTTATTATTTACACAACTTTCACAATTGCACCCACATTCCTGAAATGAAAATGATTATAAGATACAGAAACTCCTAAACTAATATTATGTTATCAAATTCAGAAATTAATTCTTACAATATAAATATTTAAAAAGTAATGTTAAGCTTTATCATTACAGAAATAATAATCTCTGAATTATTCTAGTATTTTTAGCCAAAGAAAACTTTATTAAAACATTAGTGTTAATGTTGTGTTTGAATACATTGAAGCTTAAATGTTTAAGACTTCATTTGGATTCAAAGAATACATAAATAAAAGGGAACAATTTATTAGATTGAGTTTCACTAGATAATTAATCTTGAATTAAGTGAAAATCAAATTTATTTAAAATTTTTGTTTTTTTAAAAAAAAGCATGAAAAATATCTTCAACTATACAAATGTTACATCTATACATTTTTTCCTGTTTTAATTATCTCTCTCAGCCTTTTCCTAATGTAATCTATTTTGGCTGTGTTTCCCAAAGAAAATAAATTTTCCAAGAATGTTTAAAGCTTTAGAGAAAAATTTTCTATGATTATGAAATTGTATGGAGTATGTCATGGTAAACATGGTATGAAGAAAAAATATTACTTTTTTTGTATCAGAGACCATTTTTTCAAATATCTAAATTAATTTACAAAATAAGTTAATTTTTACAAAAAATATTTGGTTAATATTATTACATATTAGTACACTGTTATAAAAATATTAAAAAATTTGTTTTTTAAACTACTTTCTATATTTAATATAAAATATAGAAAGTTATATTAAAGAATTATTATTTAATAAATGTAATAAAAATTTAAAATTACCTGGCACATGTATTTTTGTTCAGCCATTATAAGTACAATAACTTAAGAAATAATCAGCAATTAAGATCATTAAAATCATCAGAAAAATGCTGGAAAGAAATAAAATAAATTGACTGAAATGAAATTTTCATTCTATAAACTTTATACATAAAATTATGCTTATTTTCAGTTTTAATTTCAAAATTATCTTTATGTAAACTGATGTCATGTCAGTTTTATAATCAATGACTATTTACAGAAATCAGTTTAATAAATTATATTGTAAATTACTAAATGTTAAAGATTTATTATTAAAATAATTCTTTGTCGTCTTAATATTATCAACTAAAAGAAATTTAAGTTTTAATTATTTATTAACTCTAATTTTTATTTTTATACTTAATATCAACAGTATTTATGTTATCAATTCCAATGTAGCATATTTGGTTTTCTACTACGTTCTTATCAGTTATTGCATTATACTAATTATAAATATTTAATTTCTTAGTTTAAACATAATGTCAGATAACAAAAATAAAATGTATATTATTGTGACATCACAAATGCCAAGCTTGTAATTTTTAATCAATCTTTTAATTTAAAAGATCACATGAAATCTGGTCCAGTTTGTATACAGTTAATTTGGGCTTCTTGTTCCTAAGCTTTCCATATCTGATGTACACACACACACAAAAATATAAACATCCAAACCCAATAGTTATATATTAAAGCCAAATGATTGCCGAATTATATTGGGCTATACTACTACTATTATAATAGTAATACATAATGTGATATAATTCAGTAATCATTTGATTTTTCCATGTCTAGTCTCAATTTTCATTTACAGTAGAGCCTCAATTATCTGACTCAATTGGGGACTGGGGTTGGTCGGATAATTGAAAAGTTGGATAACCGAAAAGTATGAAAAAATCATTATTAGTGTAGTATATTATTATATCCCATGTAATTACTATATCGCTATTAATCTACTTCATGTTGAATTTTCATCAATGTTAAGCCTAACAAAAATTTTTTAAAATAATAATCGTCACTATTGTATCGTTAAAAATTAGAAAATTAAGCCTCGTTTAAATACTGGCTCCCTTTCATGGTCGAATAAGTGTTGCCAGCTAAAACACGTAAAAATAATATTAAAGTAGCCAAGACATAGCCAAATATTGTAGCGCCACATCACTAGTGGACATTTGAAATTTGCCGACCAGGATGGTCAGTTAACCGAGGTGTCAGTTAATTGGGGGGTCGGATAATCGAGGCACTACTGTAACTAACTCTTCTTGAGATAACAAAGGACAGATGACAATGGAACTTTATAGGTATGCAATTTGAAAATTTCAGCCCAATAAATCATCAAATTCCATTGAGAACTTTCAATTATATAAAGCAAGAAATGAATACAATAAAAGACTAAACGACTTTTATATTAAGTATAGCAGAACTTCAATTATCCAAGTCTTGATTAACTGAGATTCTTGCAGAGAAAACTCTTAATGAATACACTACTTTTGTTATGCTGTAATTCATAAAAGCCTAAAACAATAATATGTATACAAAATGGTTTGTTTCTGTTACCTTTTATCACTTAACTTCAATATAAGACAAACCCATTCATAGTAGAATGTAACTATAATATTACAATAATTACTCTTAAAACTATTGTACATATCGATTATAAGATGTAAAAAAAATGTTATTCTTTTATACATAATCGTATATTAATTATCAATAAAATATTAATGAATTTAATTTCATATTAATTAAATTCATTAAAGTATAAAGAAAGGCTTAAAGATGATACCTTAAAAATCTTTTATATTCGTAGCTTTTAATCCAAAATGGTTGTGGCTGTCTGTTTTATACAAATTTTTGGTTATCCGAGGTAGCATTGGTCCACATTAGAACTTTGTGATTAATTTTGATAATTTATTTTCTATTCAATCATATAAGTGAATAAGTAATAGCTGTTACCTGCAACTTTGCCCGTGCTGATTTTGCAAGCAAACCCCATTTATATTCAGTATTTCAACAATCATAGTAATTGTTATATAACACCTATCGCTGAGAATAATGAGAACTGTTGAGAATCAAACAAACTATTTTCACTTTGATCGATTTTCTGGAATGTTTACAATCATTCTATAATCAAACCAATATGCAATAACAAATTCAAATTTAAAACAGTTCGAACATTTGGTTAAAAATCGAAATATATAAAAATATTTATAACAATGTCCAAAATGTTATCAATTTANGAAATTCGAACATATTTTTGCTCCACGATACGAACAAAAACTCACCATACGACGTTACATTAGTTCGCATTTTTCGTTTGTTTTTCTTACTACAATTATTTTTTTTAATGTATTACTTGGCTTTAATTTGAGTATGTTTTTCGCGTTGGAACGAATTATTTGGTTTTACATGTAATCATATGGGAAAAGATGATCCACCTTACGACATTTTCATGATACGATCTCAGTTTCGGAACAGATTAATTTCGTATCCTGAGGTACCACTGTATTTTTGAATGCTTGAATATTCTTGAATTGTTGAATATTTTTGACAACTTGCATGCACTGGAACAAAATCCTAGTAACTAATGAAACTACAAATTTTTTTCATAGATGTTGAACCTTATACATTGATGTAGTTTTGCAAATTGTCTTTTTGTTCACAAAATGACAAACCATGGTTAAATTAAAAAATACTTCACTTTTATAATTAATTTCTGTTACTATCAGAATATCAGTAAAACTAGCATTTAATAATAATACTAAAATATTTTAATCTATTAAGAAATTAATTGCAGGCAAAAGGTATTCTATACATACTTTACAAAGTATATATAATATAGTATAGCACTTACCTGTTATTATTTACACAACTTTCACAATTGCACCCACATTCCTGAAATGAAAATGATTATAAGATACAGAAACTCCTAAACTAATATTATGTTATCAAATTCAGAAATTAATTCTTACAATATAAATATTTAAAAAGTAATGTTAAGCTTTATCATTACAGAAATAATAATCTCTGAATTATTCTAGTATTTTTAGCCAAAGAAAACTTTATTAAAACATTAGTGTTAATGTTGTGTTTGAATACATTGAAGCTTAAATGTTTAAGACTTCATTTGGATTCAAAGAATACATAAATAAAAGGGAACAATTTATTAGATTGAGTTTCACTAGATAATTAATCTTGAATTAAGTGAAAATCAAATTTATTTAAAATTTTTGTTTTTTTAAAAAAAAGCATGAAAAATATCTTCAACTATACAAATGTTACATCTATACATTTTTTCCTGTTTTAATTATCTCTCTCAGCCTTTTCCTAATGTAATCTATTTTGGCTGTGTTTCCCAAAGAAAATAAATTTTCCAAGAATGTTTAAAGCTTTAGAGAAAAATTTTCTATGATTATGAAATTGTATGGAGTATGTCATGGTAAACATGGTATGAAGAAAAAATATTACTTTTTTTGTATCAGAGACCATTTTTTCAAATATCTAAATTAATTTACAAAATAAGTTAATTTTTACAAAAAATATTTGGTTAATATTATTACATATTAGTACACTGTTATAAAAATATTAAAAAATTTGTTTTTTAAACTACTTTCTATATTTAATATAAAATATAGAAAGTTATATTAAAGAATTATTATTTAATAAATGTAATAAAAATTTAAAATTACCTGGCACATGTATTTTTGTTCAGCCATTATAAGTACAATAACTTAAGAAATAATCAGCAATTAAGATCATTAAAATCATCAGAAAAATGCTGGAAAGAAATAAAATAAATTGACTGAAATGAAATTTTCATTCTATAAACTTTATACATAAAATTATGCTTATTTTCAGTTTTAATTTCAAAATTATCTTTATGTAAACTGATGTCATGACAGTTTTATAATCAATGACTATTTACAGAAATCAGTTTAATAAATTATATTGTAAATTACTAAATGTTAAAGATTTATTATTAAAATAATTCTTTGTCGTCTTAATATTATCAACTAAAAGAAATTTAAGTTTTAATTATTTATTAACTCTAATTTTTATTTTTATACTTAATATCAACAGTATTTATGTTATCAATTCCAATGTAGCATATTTGGTTTTCTACTACGTTCTTATCAGTTATTGCATTATACTAATTATAAATATTTAATTTCTTAGTTTAAACATAATGTCAGATAACAAAAATAAAATGTATATTATTGTGACATCACAAATGCCAAGCTTGTAATTTTTAATCAATCTTTTAATTTAAAAGATCACATGAAATCTGGTCCAGTTTGTATACAGTTAATTTGGGCTTCTTGTTCCTAAGCTTTCCATATCTGATGTACACACACACACAAAAATATAAACATCCAAACCCAATAGTTATATATTAAAGCCAAATGATTGCCGAATTATATTGGGCTATACTACTACTATTATAATAGTAATACATAATGTGATATAATTCAGTAATCATTTGATTTTTCCATGTCTAGTCTCAATTTTCATTTACAGTAGAGCCTCAATTATCTGACTCAATTGGGGACTGGGGTTGGTCGGATAATTGAAAAGTTGGATAACCGAAAAGTATGAAAAAATCATTATTAGTGTAGTATATTATTATATCCCATGTAATTAGTATATCGCTATTAATCTACTTCATGTTGAATTTTCATCAATGTTAAGCCTAACAAAAATTTTTTAAAATAATAATCGTCACTATTGTATCGTTAAAAATTAGAAAATTAAGCCTCGTTTAAATACTGGCTCCCTTTCATGGTCGAATAAGTGTTGCCAGCTAAAACACGTAAAAATAATATTAAAGTAGCCAAGACATAGCCAAATATTGTAGCGCCACATCACTAGCGGACATTTGAAATTTGCCG
>NW_019387152.1:27244-48167 GCF_000671375.1 Centruroides sculpturatus | reverse complement strand
CTAGTTGAAACTAGTTTATACTGAATGTCTTTGTTAAAACCCGTTTTGTCTAGTTGAAACTAGTTTATACTGAATGTCTTTGTTAAAACCCGTTTTGTCTAGTTAAAACTAGAATTTACTGCTAGTCAAAAATGAATTTGAGTTAAAACTAGTTTTAACTAGACAAAACGGGTTTTAACAAAGTCATCCAGTATAAACTAGTTTCAACTACACAAAACGGGTTTTAACAAAGACATTCAGTATAAACTAGTTTCAACGCGTTCTAACTAAAACCGGGTTTTGACTGTAACATATATATATATATATATATATATATACACACACACACTATTTTAGAATATCTTTATTTAAAAATATTCTAAATTTCAAAGAAATTTGTTTATTAAACTAGTAATTAAAAATTCATTCATTTACCATTTCCTTAACAAAGACAAGAAATCTACTTCTATTCAGAAATTCCTTATAAATTCAAATAGAAAAATTATCAAATAAGAATTGAAAAATAAAAACTAAGTTCTCCCAATTTGTAAGCAATGTGTCAAAATTTGATATATAATGCTCATTTTTGTATTATTACTCTATTCAAAAAAATACGATGTTTTACTTCATAAAATTTATTATTATACAATTTTTCAACAGTTTTCCTGAAATAACTAAAACAGTTTTCCTGCAATAACTAAAAACAATTTTTTTCTAAGAATCATCATACCAAAATAAATTAAGTAATAAAATAATATAAAATAATCAATAATTGTAAATCAAGGAGAACACATTTTCTCATTTATTATGTAAAACTTATGAAAACATTAATTCTTTTTACCTATGTCCTTACTGTTTTACATTTGTGTATATATTGTCTATTTGGACCTTGTTTATTAATACGACCTATTAATAAACAAAGACCAAGTAGACTATATAGACACTGTAAAAATGATCCAAGTATTATTAAAGTATTAATATGGCATTTTATAAATGTTTTCTCAGTGTAGTAATTAAAAATCCTCTCTAAATTTAAAACAGAAAACAATAATTAAGTTTACAAACTTGACATTTAATATATATTGCATGATTTTTAAAAATATTAAAAAACAAAACGTGATCTCTTATTATTTCAATAACTGTAATATTACTCTTATTTAAAATCAAAAATTTAATATTGATTGAAAACAAAAGTACTTCATTAAATGTGAATTGATATATGATAAATATTTCTTTAAATTACTGATACTTAAAGCCAAATTTAAATTTTACACATGCTAAATTACTAAAAAATAAAAACAAGCTTTGACATTGAACTTCAATGACATCACAAAGCATATTGATACTCTTATATATCAGATAATTCTCGTAATTACTAAATGACGATTGTTGCTTTTTATTCAGATCACAATCTAACATTCCATTTTAACTCAGATAATCTAATTCATGTATCTTATCTGAATGAATATTACTTTTTTCTGACTAAATTCAGAATTTAGTTGCAAAATATCAGACAATTTTAGGATTTGAATTTGCTATCATATCATCTTAATTATGACAGAAAAAAATCACTTTACCAATGGTTTTAATATTTTTGAAAACACCTTTGAAGTAAACATTTTAAAAAATGATGACAGTGTTTTTAAAATTTCAAATATTGGACAGACTTTATTAACATTTTATTTTTCATAAANCTATAATCAAACCAATATGCAATAACAAATTCAAATTTAAAACAGTTCGAACATTTGGTTTAAAATCGAAATATATAAAAATATTTATAACAATGTCCAAAATGTTATCAATTTAATACATCTAAGTACTCAATGAAAACTAAATGTAGCTGGGAGAAAAAAAAAAGCATCTAAAATAATACAATAGAAGCTGTTCTTCAGGTTATGCCTTAATCCTTTCCCTCTCCCCCCGCAGGGGAATTTCAAAAAATTCCTTCTTAGTGTTCATTTTCATTACTTTCACCTCTAGGTTCAGCAGTTTGCTCTGGAGATGATGAATCAATCAGTCAATCACTCAGTCAGGACAAGTAATTTTATATATTTAGATTGTAGAAAATGTTACATGTTTGATTTTTTAAAAAGCTGAATTCAATTGATTAAATATTAAAAGTAATAAATAGTCCTGTAAATGTAATATGAAGAAAAATTAGGATAATTGGAAAACATATTTTTTTATACGAACAATACAAAAATAGTTCCAAGTTTGTTGAGGAATAGGAAGAATTGCAAAATATACAGAAAATATCCACCTATCATTACCGATCAAGAATGACTGAATAAAATATAAAAATAACTTATGGTAGATTATTAAAGATATTATAAATGTAACAAGTTAGTTCTACAAAATCACTTCAAATTTTAAATTTAATCAAATAATGTATCCAACAAATATATAAACAACAATTCTGTTCTAAAGGAAACTAACATATAAATTATGAATAAATTAATCCAATTTTAAAGGCTAGTTTATGTTTGTATAAAGTATAAAGAATATCAACAACCTTCTACATAAATGATGAAGAGTCACATAGGAAAATATGGAGATTAAAATTTTGGACTGCAATTCTGTTATATAAACTTTTCTCTAAATTACATAATAGTTTCAATATTAGATTATCTCTAAGATGATTCAATCTGTTTTTTAAAATTGAAATGTTTAAATAAAGTCACTAATTTTAGGAACTAACATTATTTTTAAAAAAATTGATGTTTATAATCTAAAATTTAGAGAAATAAAATACAGTGATTTTTCTGTTATAATGATATATAAGTAAGAGACAACTTTTATTTTAGAGAAAAAAGAAATAAAGAAGGAAAGCCTGTCTTATATGTTAAACTATAATTTCCCATAGATACTAAATTCTCCAAATAATCTTCAGTAGACTAGATAGTAGAATAGGTGACCTCTACCTAGAATAAAAATGTTATTGTTTAATTAAACATATTATTATGTATTATAAAGCTAAGCAGTTTTTGCATATACGAGGCGTGTCCAGAAAGTAAGTACTGTTTTGTTTTACCGCCACCGCAGCGGTAGTATCGCAGTTCAGCACCTGCGCACATGTGTCTCTGGTTGATAGTCAGTCCAGTGACGCCATTAGAGCCGGATTGTGTTGTTTTTCCATGTGTTAGTGAGCGTTCAAAATGTTTAAGACGATTGCCGATCCCACCGACTGTGAAGTGCATTCTGTAATACAGTTTTTGAACGCAAAGAATGTTAAGCCAGTTGAAATTCATCGTCAACTTGTAGAGAGTTATGGTGAAAATGTAATGAGTGATGGAATGGTGAGAAAGTGGGTTCGACAATTCAATGCTGGATGCACCGATGTTCATGACGAAGCACGGAGTGGCCAGCCTTCTGTTGTCAATGACAGTTTGGTTGCAAAAGTGAATGAGAAAATTCTTGAAAACAGACATTTCACAATAAGATTGCTTTGTGACGAGTTTCCACAAATTTCAAAAACTGTTTTGCATGATATTGTCACAAATCGCTTAAATTATCGCAAATTGTGTTCCCGCTGGGTTCTCAAAATGCTTACAGCTGTCCACAAAACGAAGCGACTTGGAAGTGCTTTGACATTTCTTACCTGATACAGTGAAGAGGGTAATGATTTCCTAAACAAAATTGTTACTGGTGATGACTTGGGTTTGTCATGTCACTCCAGAATCAAAACAACAGTTGATGAAGTGGAGGCACTCATGGTCACCCACAAGACACAAATTCAAAACAACGTTGTCAGCACAAAAAATCATGTGCACTGTGTTCTGGATAGACAGCGCATTCTGCTTGTTGAGTTCCTTCCCAGAGATGAAACCATCAATATGGAATGATACTGTGAAGCATTGCGAAAACTTTGCCGTGCAATTCAAACAAAAGGCATGGAAATCTCAGTAAAGGCATTGTGTTGCTTCACGACAAAGCACGTCCCCATACTGCTGGTGTCACTCAAAACCTTATTCAACAATTCGGTTGGGAGCAGTTCAATCATCCGCCATACAGCCCTGACCTCACACCTGCAGACTACCATTTGTTCTTGAACTTGAAGCATGGTTTTGGAGGGAGGCGCTTTGCCAGCAATGAACATGCAACAACCAATGTTCAGCAGTGGCTGTCTTCACTGGCAGCATCTTTCTTTGAAGAGGGTATAGACAAGTTGGTTTCCTGATATGACAAATGTCTGAACAATGGTGGTAACTATGTAGAAAAATAGTTTCCGACATGCTCTTTCATATAAAAATAAATTTTGTTTTGAAAAAAGATTTTTTATGCGAGTTTTTCCAAAACAGTACTTACTTTCTGGGCACGCCTTGTATTTATGTTGAATATTTTAATGGTAAATGATTGCTTTAAACACGTCTTTTTTCCTGATAAAAAAAAAAGTGCACTTTCTTACTTTTTTTTTGGCTGTATTCTGGTTAAAATAAAATTTGGGGAAATTGCCAAAGGCACAAGATGGCTTAAATACACTGATTACTTTTTACCCCTAAATATTTTGTGTTGAAATGGAATGCTTTAAATTACAGTAGATCATAATTTTCTTTAAGATTCCAATAGATAATCATTGATCTTGACTTATTCTCAGTGGAAGGAAAAACCAACTTTCAATAAGATTACACTTTAATCCATTTTAGAATTTTCTTGGGCTCTTGTTATTTAAAAAAAGACAACAAAATAAAATTCTTCTAGTCTAAAAAAATTTCTTTTCATTAAAATTACATTTTCTTACTTTATACTATTGCTAATAAGACTTACATTATTTATGTAAAAAAAAACAAAGTTTCCATAGATATCCAAATGATAAAATGAACAGTTTCAAACAGAGCTAGATTTATAAATTATTAATGTTTTTTAAATCACCATTTTTTTGTTTTATTTAACTGCATAATAGTCAATTAGTTTGCCAAATTAAATGTCCATTGCAAATACCATGTGACAAAACATTTTTTCACAAATACAAATTGATGTAAATCAACTATATTAGCTATTTGTATAAATTCACATATAGAACAATAATCATGATATTTTGGGAGAGTCAAAATTTTCTAAAATCAAATCGGATGATGAAATCTGAATCCACAATCATAAAAGGCCAGCACCCATTAATTCATCAGCATGTCTAAAGAAATATTTTTGGGAGGCACAATTCTCCATTGTTCTGATTTCCATTGATAAATTTTGGATTTAGGTTGAGTGCTTATACTAAATTTCATCACATAAACACAATTTGGACATCACTACCACAAAATAATGTTTAAGTTCTTTCTAAGCATATTGTTTATTATTGCAAATAATCATCTGATAAATAACTTTAAATACTTATCAGTAGATTATCTTGTAGAAATTCATAATTGACAACATTAACTATTGGTTATATTGACAATTATCAAATTCACAGAAGGTAACTTGTCTATCAATAAGAGCAGTACAAAGTTTTTGAATCAATATACCTGACAAAGACCTTAGATCAAAAACATTAGTTTTTCTAGAGAAGTAACCTGGTACTGGACTGGATCAAGGTACTGTGATGGTGTATTGGGGCTATCAGTAAGAATTAGTTGCAAATGAAATGAAATTACATTATTGTTAATTTTCAGTTCTTAAAAACAAGTGTATCAATCAAATATCTATTGATCTGTTGAATGTTCCTTTCTTAGTTATGGCAGAAATATTTTTCTTCTTTGATTTTCTATATTATGCTTTTTCACAATAAGGAATCATGAAAATTTTGGTTGCTATATGTGAACATTCATAGAAACAGATAATGTAGTTATTTTGTCATTTTTGTATTAACAAATATAGAAATTGAAGAAAAATTACTTCACAATTCAGGTTACTCAAATCTCTAAATATAAATGACTGGTAACATATTACTACAGTAGATCCCTACATTTATTGGACCTTACATTTTGTGGATTGTCTACAAATGAGTTTGGAAAATAATGCTATTAGATAAATCTGGAACAGTTTTTGACATAAAGTCAGGAATTATTACATTAATTCCTGAATTTATGTCTGATCTGTGACTGGTAAAATGTCTTTTTCTTCTTCTGGTAAAATGTATATTCAGAAAAATCAATTGTGAATGCATGAATTCACAGATAACATTCATTACTGGCAAGATGCTACTACATACTGAATAAGCAGATCAATTTTTGAAACAAAAAAAATATACAGAGAAATCATCTTTCTGTGAAATTTACTAATTATTAAATGGTTTTTTTTTTAAATAAAATATAAAGTTGATCAATAATTCATAATTAATGTCAAAAACATTAAGTTAGACAAAATTTATTAACTTCATTCATTAATTTGCTATTTAAGATTTCAAACAATACTGAGAAAGTCAAATTCATTTAATTGAGCTTCCCTGGATTTTTCCAGATTCAGACCAGAACTTTAAATTATGCAGGCTAATTAATTATATGAGTAAAAGGCAGGTAGTTATGCTGCCATTAATTAGTCAAGTTCTAGCCTGTTAATCAAATGATAGAGCTGGATTAACTATTAGTATAATTTGGCCTTGGATTTCTACATAATTACTAAATCCAGAAAACAGAATGGAACTTGATAAGTTTGATGCTGTTCAAACACTATGATTTTTACAAATCTAAGAATTTAGACCATCATTTTTACATGCTTGATAAATTTCAAATGTTGGGTATTGTTTTGCTGACATAACATTTCAAATAAGTTATAGAAAATTAAGGAATAAAAGACAAGTTTATATTTTTTTAAATAAATAGTAAAAAATACTTTACTAAAATTAACTTTTAAATTTTCTCATTTTAAAATAGATTTAATGATGATTTTAAAAGTTTAATTATTCATTATTAATGTCATTAATAGATTATAATTTAGTAACAAAAAATTTTTAAAAGAGAGAATTACATTATATTATGTATAATATTCACACACTATTAAAAAATATTTCCTTTGAAAATAATTTATTTTTAAAATTTATATATATATAAATAAATTTAAATCTGAAAAATAAACTAAGAAATAAAGATCATCAAAAAGGGAAAATGAACATTTACTATATAATTTAATATAAGATTGAATTAAAAAAAAAAAAAAAGATTTAGTAATTTTTATTTAAAAGAAACTTTAATATTTCATTTAATTTTAAAGCAAAATATTAATACTTTAGTACTTTTACTAATATTAGAAACAAAAACATGAATGAAATAAATTTAAAATGAATTAGAAAATTTATTATAAATGTAATTATTAGAAGTTTTGAGGAAAATATATACAATAGTTTACATAAATTTTCATATGAATTCTGACACAAAATTTACATAATTCATTATATGTAAACAGTAACACTTGTCTTTTGAATCGAACTGCAGACAGTTTATATTTTTATCTTGTTTTAGATTGTTTTTGACATCTGGAAATACATATGATATACTATTTTTAAAAAATAGGTTTCCCCCATTTTATTTGTACATTGACTTAGTTCTGTGATAACTAAGTACAGTAGAGCATCGATTATCTGAATATCGATCAACCGAAACATCAATTAACCAAAAACTTTCCACTTGGCAAATTTAAATTTCTGCTAGTGCTGTGGTGCTGCAATCTTTGCTATGTCTTGGGCTACTCTAGTATTATTTTTGTTGGTGTGCATGTTTTAGCTGGCAGCACTGGTGCGACCACGAGAGGGTACTTAAGGACGTGCCAGGATTTGAACAAATTTTAACATGGGATAGGTTAATATATTTTTTCGTACATAATTGGTTATCTGAAAAATTGATTTTCCAAACAACTCTATTCCTCAATTGATTCGGATAATCGATGCTTTACTGTATTATTATTATTATTAAACTAGCAGATAAGCCCGGCGTTGCTTGGGCAAAAAGTAACGATAGCAAAGATTAAGATGATTACATTATAGCCAATCTTACCTGTTTTCACAGAATGCAAGAATTAGTCTGGAAACAGGGGGATCTAATTAGAAAATTTTTAGATGGGTCTAAAAATGTTTGATTTCCCGCAAAAATGAAAAAAAAAAAACAAAAAATTGCATCTGTGCCTGTAAATCTTGCACATCGCTTTCTCTTAAAACTTCCATTGTTAACAACCTCTCCCCTGCAGGGAATTTTGAAAAATCCCTTCTTAGTGTACATTATCGTGAGGTACCCTATTAAAACGCAAATCAAAAACGCAAAAAAACTGCATCTAAAATAGTATAATAGAAGCAGAGTTCTTTAGGATAAGCCTTAATCTTTCCCTCTCCCCCACAGGGGGAATTTCAAAAAATCCCTTCTTAGTGTACAGTACATTCTCATAATGCACCCTAACTGTGTACCAAATTTCAACTCCTAACAGTTTAGGCTCTGTGCTGATTATTGTTATTATTAACCCATCTCAATTATATATATAGATAATATNAACAAATATCGTTTAACTTTGTAATTATTTAAATAAAACTAATTTAAGAACCGTAACTTACTAATTTAAAATTCATAAATGAATATTTTGATTTAACATATTTCAATTGATTTCTTATTTACTAATTCTTTCGCTTCTTTCATATTATTTATAAAGTTACAAGGCGAACATCGCTCCGCGTGTCCATTTCTCCCTATCTCCAGACGATATCTGACGTCGTCTTAAAATTTTAGATCATATGTACTGTACATTTCCGAATATATTTAAAATTTATGTTATAATTTTGTTCTGAATGAAAGTACATTTACAATTCCTATAACTGATATTAAAATAAATTTTAATATCAGTTATAGGAAAAATTTACTTGTTTATCTATGTTAAAATAATTTCCTAAAATTAAGTCATTTAAATAAGTTTAAATTTAATCATTAATTAATTTATTAATGCCAAACAATCAGCCTAATTATCAGGCAATTTCTAGGCTGGGTGAAAAAAATAGTCCCATAATTCAGCCGATCATTTGGTGTTAATTAAATTGGGTTACGAGTTGTTGTTATACATCCATTTTTAATTTACTTTTAACACACAAATTAGTAACCAGAAAACTAATCAATATTTTAGATATAAATTATTAATGTTAATAGTATTTTCTAATTAATTAATAATAAATGATATTTAATTTTGAATTGTTTAACTAACTAAAAAACAATCATTACTGCAAAAAGTCTTTTTAAGTTCTGATTGATAAAAATATAACAACATGCTATTTAAATCTAAAAATAAAAACCAACAATGAGTACTGCTATTCTTCACAAACTGTATGGGTAATATGAAGTTGTGTTAACAAGCAAAGTGATATTTGGAAGTTTGCATTAATAACAACAAATAATGGATTATTCTAAATGAATAGTAGTTTAATGATGATTAGAAATCAAAATATTTTCCAACTGAATAATCTGCTTATTTCACTGACTGCATAGATGATTTTGTTAAACACTATACTTTGCAATTACCATAGGAATAGCAAGGTTAAGGCCGAAGTTTTAAATGCGATAACATGTATGTCAGATGTTCAGTGCCATTCTCCTGTAAGCCTAGAAGTTTGACAATGGTGTTTGGATAGCCAGTGGAATCATGTTCAACATTCCAAACACCATTGTCAAACTTCTAGACTTACAGGAAAACAGTGCTGAACATCCGATGTACACATTTTTGCGTTTAAAACTTCGGTCTCAACCTCGCTAATATTTATAGAACAAAATATAATTAGCGTTTTTTTATTGACATTTTTATAGTGTTATTGTGCAACATCTCACCACAATCAATAATAAAAATAAAGAAAATCTTACAGAAAAGTAATAAAAATATTAATAACATATTTTCAGTCATTTTGATATACTATTTATCTGAAAAACCAGTAGAAAAATGTCAAACTTTCCAACTATGTGACTTCTGCTTGAGCAAAACAATTAGAGTCTGCATTCTTCTACAGTTGCTAGTCATTCATATAAGCATTCAACGTTCAAATTACATGTATGAGTTTTATGAAAAACTGAAGACTTTCAAATTAAATTTTTTTACTCACTAGCTATATGAAGTGGATGAAAATCTAAAAGTTTTAAGTTAACTTAAAAACTACTAGAGGAAATTTAAAAATTCCTTCTAGTTTATATTCTCTTCTCTCCTGTATCCATATAATTTCAGATAACCAATCTAGAATATGCACACTTGAGAATGACATGAATACAAAAACCGAATAAGAGGGGCAGTGTTGTTATTCAAAATACTACTTAAGTATTTTGAATAACAACACTTGACTAATCTTCTAGAATAAACAAAAAGAACTTTTTCTGTAAGCAGAACATATCTTGAACCAAAGATAAAACATAATCATCATCATGATGCCAGGCTGCAATTTTTAATCATATTTTAATTTAAAAAATCACACAACTTCCAGTTCATACCAGAAGTTCATATATAGTTGATTGGTGATTCTGACCCAAGCTTTCCGTATCCGGTCTCATTTTCATCTATCTAATTCCATTTTCAAGATTAACGAAGGGCAGACAGATGGCAGACCATCTGTCCTTCATCAGCCCAATTAAATATCCGGACTCAATCCAAAAATTGCAATCCAAATATTTAATTCGCGACAAGTGAAAATGCAACAGTAAAAAATTAACTGTCAAAATGAAGTTTCAACAGTTAATTTTAATTAGTTGCCATATATAGATTATTATAATTAAGTTTTTATTCCCTACTCAAACAAGATCTAATTTCAAGTATTTTCAAGGTTTTTGTAGCAAACAATTGCACATTTAAAGTGTATCAGCTATAAATTCCATTAATTTAGTCTTTATACAGAATAAATGTATTTTAATTAAATTAAAGTTAAACTTTAACAACAATTAACTTCACAACTTAGAAATTACATTATAAACATCATAAATAAAATTTTATATTTATTTGGTATTTTAATACTTAATAAATTTAATTTAATTTTTTAAATAAGAACTCGACTCATCTAAATTAAATATTTGATCAGAATTATTTGAATTAATTGTAATTAAGTTACGTCATAACAAATATCGTTTAACTTTGTAATTATTTAAATAAAACTAATTTAAGAACCGTAACTTACTAATTTAAAATTCATAAATGAATATTTTGATTTAACATATTTCAATTGATTTCTTATTTACTAATTCTTTCGCTTCTTTCATATTATTTATAAAGTTACAAGGCGAACATCGCTCCGCGTGTCCATTTCTCCCTATCTCCAGACGATATCTGACGTCGTCTTAAAATTTTAGCAGAAGATGAACTAAATCGATTATAATAATTATTTTGTAATATATTAATAAAACTATTAAGGTTATAAATAATAATACATGTTCAAAATTGAAATTAAAAAATAAAATAAATTTTCGATGTAGCGTATGACGTAATGTCGATTTACAAAAACAAAAAAAGGCCCAAAATTTTAATATATTTTAAAATTAATAAAACTATAATTAAAATTTATAAAGAGTTTAAGAGTTTTTACTTTAAAATATTATTTTTATTCGACGTATTTAAATTTGTTTTATTTTTCCTAAAAAAAACTCATGATTATATTCTATTATTAATTCTCTACGTTATTTATGTATTTTTTAATATTTTAAAATAATAATAATTATTTCATAAATTATAAATAATTTATTTATTAATGAAATATTTTTAAGTCACGTGATTGTCAAGTATCGTCTGCTGATCGATTGACGATTTGTTTATTTTACTGTAATTTAGTTTCTAGATTTTATTAAGTGATAAAATGCAGAAAAGGTGATTATGCTTTAATTTAAATCGTTAATATTCTTTATTAAAATTACAAATAATAAAGTTATATACGTATATAAAAGATCTATACTTTAATATATTCATGTAATGTGTATCAAATATGAAACTATGGGATCTTTAATTAGATTTAAATTATGACTTACAGACTTTCAATGACAACATATCAAAATAAAATGATCATTCTGTGTTCTGTGTACATTTAAACAATTATGAAACACCATACATAAATATTATTATAAGATTGCTTTTACTTTCCTGGCTGTTATATATAACAGAGAGAAAGTATGGCAATGTGTCAAAAAGTTTTTACAGTTTCGACTTAAAAACACCTTAAAATGTCAAGAAGTGCAAGAAAAAGTTGTTGGTATGCATGTATGGTGATGCCAACTTAGAGGTTTTTTCCTAAATTTACAGGGAAAATCAGCAGGATGGGAGAAATAGTTTAGGGAAAAAATTAAAGTCTGCCCGTATTGGTTATTAGAGTTTGGCAACGAGTGGGAGCTTCCGAAAGTCGCACAACTTGAGACTGCTCTCGTGTGAGAATATTGCAGTGAGATCTGGAGCAGATTGCTTCATCATATTGTGCTTTTGTTTGACTGTGCGTGTGCTTCCTGTGCACCAAAGTAAAAATTTGTTTCTCTGGTTTGTCAAAAGACTAATATTTTTTCAATATGCATTGCAACCAAAACAAAGCTATTTAGTGGAAATTTCAGGGTTTTTTTTGACAGAAGGTTGGCAACCCTAATGTCTGTGTGTGTGTGTGTAGGGAGGCACAATTTTTTCACCCCCCTTTAAAGCTTAACTCTTGTGCCTTTTGTCAAAAATTTCTGAAATTTTACAGGGAGGTTTGTGTATTAATATATTGATGCTATTATATTTTGGTGGTTAAAAGTTGAGAGGATGGGAGACAAAGGACAGCTGTGTCATATTTCAAGTGGGGTCAAACTTAAAATGAAGATTTTACTCATTATTACAGTTTACAGTTTTTTTTATAAAACTCGTCTCTACTCTTAAAATTAAGCTTTTTGTCATTTTATAGTAATTAATAATATAAAAATTTTTAATAAAATCTCATAACAGATACTTATATATATGAACCAGAATGAAACTTTAAATTTGAAAAAATATACTGATGACCTGATCAAAAATGTTATCAATAATATATTTTTTCAAAATTAAGTTTTTATTTGGGAACTGTAAAGGTTATTTAAGCTATGTTTATTGTACCATTATCTAATGAATAGCAATTGTTAAGCTGGATCTTGTAGCAGATGGCACTACATAAAATTTTAGCTCTTGCTGGGAAAGTTATGCTACTCATTGCTAATTATTTATAAACTAGCAGATGAGCCTGGTGTTGCTCTGGCAAAAAATAACAACAGCAAATATTAAGATTATTAGATAGTTTCATACTTCTAACATTTCTACTAATTTATATTATAGTATTTGACTTATATTTATTAAGGTTATCTTACATAAGATTTTATCACACTGTGTGCCCAATCTAACACATTTAAAAATTATTTAAATTGTGTACAGTACAGGAATAAAGAATTTTCAAAATGTGTTAGATTGATCATTTGGTGTGATAAACTCTTACATAAGATAACCTTTATAGTTATACAAGTTTGGACACATGCACTGCATATCTCGCCTACCACACAACTGCGCCACATGGTTACCTATCTTGTATATGTACATGTCTGCCCCTCGCCACCCACTGACACCAAAAATGTAATGCTTACCTAGATCTTTTAATTTATATGAATGTTTAACGGAATAATATACAGCCTATATCCACTCTGAAGGTCCATTCTAAATATTGGTGAAAGAATTTTTGAAATCAGATGAGTAGTTTTGAGATTACCTCTTATATCCAAACTTACAAACTTTACCTCTTTATAATATTAGTGTAGATATTATAATGAATTATTTAAAAATAATGTAAAATATTAAATTACATATATACATTTTATTGAGAGAACAAATAAAAATAAATTTTATAATGGATCCCATAAGATAAGGAAGAACTTGCCACTGTGGATGCTCATTTGAATTAATCAATTAATCAATGCACTTTTAACAATAGGTGAAGTTTAAATAATTTTAACATTTTCAATCCATTGGTTTGAAAATGTTTGCTTTTTGTCCTTAAGTTACAATATGAATCTTTGAGCATTAAGTTTTTAGCTCTAAGGAAGACTTATCACACACTATTGATGTTGTCGGAGTAATCATTGTCATAATAAACCTGTAAATAAATCTACCCATTTCTGTGAGATTACTCTGATGTCAGTAGTGTGTGATAAGTCCTCCATAGAGCCAAAAACAGTGCTCAAAGATTCATATTTTCAATCTAGTTAACAAGCCATTTTTGGGTATGGACAATTGAAAGTGGAATTTAGTGTTGAAAGGAAGAGGTATAGATTCCAATTGTTTACTTTACCAAAGACTATCCCATCTTCCATCCAATACTGATATTTCACTTTTAATTGTCCATGCCTGAAGATGGCTTGTTAACTTGATTGAAAATGTTAGCATTATTTAAGCTTCCCAAAGATACATTTAACTAATCCAGCTGAATTCTTTATGCACTATTGTACATTTTTGAGTTCTGATTAAAAATTATAGTAACTGTACAAAATGGTTACAAATTCCCATGTGTTATTTACAAGCTACCTTTAAGCTATCCCTATCATCCTTCATACATTATAATTTTCTCCCACGTTCTTCTGAACATCATTATCTCCCACGTTCTGCTGATAATTGGAAGTTAATACAATAAAGCAAATCCCCGATAATTGTTTTTAGTCTTCATCTGTCGTAAGACAGAATTGAGAATTTCACAATATCCCAATGCAAATTACTGTATTTTGAGTCTAAATTCCAAGGATGTCATACTGTATCAGATTCATATCCAATACATTGATCAGTGAATTTATTGTTTAGATATTATCTAACTGGGAGACCTAAGGCACAGTTATGCATTGGGATTTTGTGGCTAATTTGTACATATTATGAGAGAGTTATTAACTGTATTACAAATTCTTTTTAGATACCTTCTTTTGTTTTCACTTATTACAATGCTGTTGTTGCTGGAGAAAGTATTATTAAAAATCCATTGTTTATAATCATCTAGAATTGTTTTGCTGTGGCATTTTGAATGGCCTTTATAGTACTGATTTTCTAATTGTCATGATCTTTAGGAAGAACCAAAAGATCTTAATATGATACAGTTTATTTTATGAATATTGGCCAAGCTGTAAAAATGTGTAGTAACAGGGAGCAGTCTATTTACTTGGTGGAGGGAAGGTTTATTAACAAATCTTTGACAAGGTCACTCACTGTATGTTATGAAAAAAGGACTCCTAAACTTTTAAAAAATTCAAAAGCCCCAACTGAGTACTGACATTGCCCAGCCAATGTATATGAAACTATCTGCAAATCTGATGAATTACAGATGGCAGTTGAAGACATTAATAACTGATTTTTAAAAAATGCTTAACATAAATTAGTATTAGATATTTTTAGTTATAATACTGTTGCATAAAAATAAACTATAATTGGATTTATTGTGTGTAAATGCATCTAATCTTGTTATATCTTATCTTTTGTCCATATAGTAATCTTTAAAATTGTTTATAAATTATATTGTAATTTAATATCAACTGTACTGAATCAATTAGTTATTTTTAACATTTTATTTTATAATTTGATTGTTCTTATAAAACATTCTGTTAAAATAATAATAATAAATTAATTTTTGTTAGGTAAATGCTTTTAGTTAGTCTATTTACATGCTTTTAGTTAGTCTATTTTATAAGATTTAAGTTTTTTTTTCTCAAAATTTTTCATCTAGGGATTGATTTTTGGTAAACTTTCTGAAAAGCCACTCTTTGAATATAATAAATGCACTACCAATTTATATCATAACCAGTATCTTACTAGTTTTTTTTTTTTTTACTAATATTAGTTTACTGTGACTATAATCTATTAATAGGTCTTATTACACTGGTGTAACATCTGGATGAAAAAGAGTGATTGAACTAGTCTATTGGTTTAAAGAGAGAACTTTCTTTATTTGCACTTGTATACAATACTTTCTTGTATTCTAAACCTTTCCATTTCTCGTCAGCAGGTGTTTTGTCTATTATAATTCTAAAAATACAAACAAACTTTAATTATAATAATAAAATTTAATTACATACTTAAATTTAGATAAATTATTTTTAACAAAAACATAAATCTTTAAATTTTTATTTATTTTTATGTTTTTTTATTATGTTTTTAATCCTTCTCCAATTAGAAGATGACATTTTCAATGATTTTCATATAATGCCTACAATGTCCAATCGTTACTATGATTAGATAATTATGATTAGACATATAGATATTATTTACATGAATTATTAATTAATATAAATAATATCTTTTCTAACTTCTTGTTCACTTATCTGTTTCTTTAAGGACTTTTCTTTCCTTTATTACTTCTTTAATATTTAACCCTTGTTATAAAATTAACTAGTTTTTCTTCTTCTCTTATTTCCCCTGCTGTTGTATATAAATATCATGATTATTAACATGCTNATCTGGATGAAAAAGAGTGATTGAACTAGTCTATTGGTTTAAAGAGAGAACTTTCTTTATTTGCACTTGTATACAATACTTTCTTGTATTCTAAACCTTTCCATTTCTCGTCAGCAGGTGTTTTGTCTATTATAATTCTAAAAATACAAACAAACTTTAATTATAATAATAAAATTTAATTACATACTTAAATTTAGATAAATTATTTTTAACAAAAACATAAATCTTTAAATTTTTATTTATTTTTATGTTTTTTTATTATGTTTTTAATCCTTCTCCAATTAGAAGATGACATTTTCAATGATTTTCATATAATGCCTACAATGTCCAATCGTTACTATGATTAGATAATTATGATTAGACATATAGATATTATTTACATGAATTATTAATTAATATAAATAATATCTTTTCTAACTTCTTGTTCACTTATCTGTTTCTTTAAGGACTTTTCTTTCCTTTATTACTTCTTTAATATTTAACCCTTGTTATAAAATTAACTAGTTTTTCTTCTTCTCTTATTTCCCCTGCTGTTGTATATAAATATCATGATTATTAACATGCTGTCTATAAGGTTCAAAATATAAGAAAGTATTGTATATAGGTTCAAATAAAGTTTTTCTTCAAATCAACAGACTAGTTTAATCTCTCTTTTTCATCTATATATTACATCAGTGTAATAAATCATATTAATAGATAATAATCACAGTAAACTAATATTAATAAATAATATTTATTGAAAATGGACAAGAAGCATTGATTAATAGTATCTTAATAGGTTCATGACCAATGTGTAATATTAAATAACAAGATATTTAAATAATAATATTAAGGTTTTGGTAATATTAAGGTAAATATCCTGTCCATTTGCCAAAACAACATAATATTATACTTCAGATATGTAGATGATATTTTCATTCTGTGGAGAAATGATAACAACACACAATGCTTTCTAAACACAGTCAACAATAACCCGTATGGTTTGACATTGGGTTTAGAGCAAGAGAGTGCTAATAATAATAACTTCTTCAATCTTTCTATCACGTGCAAAGAAAGAAAAATCTGGACGGACATTTATCGCAAACCAATTTATCAACCCATTATTATTCCGAGGAACTCTATTGATCCTAGGCACATTAAATATGCAGCGTTTTGGGCATTGATTAAATGGGCATATACTCATTGCACGAGCATACATGATACTTATAAAGAATTAGATTACATTAGGAAGACAGCAATGCAACAGGGTTACCGGAGAAGAGAGGTGGATGAGCTTATTATGAAGTTTCAGAAGCAGAATCAGCATCCTCTCAAAATGACCCAGGAAAGAAGAGTAGTACTTAATTATTTTCCTTTTTTAAACAAAATGATTAGGAGAGTTGCTAACAGTAATAATCTACAAACAGTATACCGACGTAATCCAATAATCTACAGAATGTTAAGAAATGATAAGAGAAAGGAAAAGTAAAATAATTTACCAGAAGTATATTCTATACTTATTAAGGATCAGCATTTCAACTCTGCCACTACATGCAGTTAAAGCAAAGACTCAATGAACACAAATACTCTGTGAGTAAGAACATGGCTAGCACAATGCTCGCAACATTTGCCAAACAGCAGGAGGTCAAGATATTGTGGTGTATCCCACCATGAATATATGTTTTTTTATTCGCTAATATTTTAAGTTATTTGTAACTTCTCCATCTATGTAAATAACTTGCACTATTTTTCCTTGTTTAACTCTTCCAACCTATATGTACCTTCTGGCTAGTTTTGGGCTGAAATGGGCATCGATCAACAAAGCAGCATAGGAAGACTCTTTTTCTTTGTTTATTCTTGGAGAAGCAAGCGAGGGGAGAACCACGTGAGGAGAGAAGGGAACGTGTCCATGCGGTCAGGTAGTATACATACAGTGACCATATTTTTTTGGGGAAAATAAAGGACATATCGATGAAAATCAAAAAATACCTTATAAAATTCATAAGTTTATAACATTTATTACGAAAATAGTAGCATACAATAATGCATACATTAAAATTTTAAACAATCTGAATTATTACACATACACACATTGTAAAAATTTTAACAACATTAATTTTGATACTTTTCAGTAGAATTAATTTTTTTTTTATAGCGCCATTTCACGCTTTAAAGTCATAAAATTCCATACAGTTCATTTGAAAGTTGTATTTGATGGAAATACATGCTTCTAATGTGCTTACTTTTAAATCAGTTTTTTCATTCGTCCACATATTATTCACCAATGAAAATATTCGTTCAACGGGGGCATTAGATCCAGGGAGACAAAGAAAATTCTACGATTTTACAAATGTTTTTGAAAACAATTTCTTTTGCTGTAAAATGTTCAAAAATCTCAATCCACCTTTGATGGCAGGGCTGGTTATTCTGTCACCATTCGTCGATCTTTTCGTTTGTGACATATTTTTTTACACATGAAACTTCATCAAATAATTCACCATCGAGTATATTTATGGACCAATGATTCAAAATAAAGATATAGCTTTCCTCTACTTTTGCCCACAAAGGGATTTCGCATAATGTGATCCATTCAAACACCTCTATTTCAATAAAAAAACATGTCCCAATTATTTAGATAATCTATGCACGTTTGATAAAATGTGTACACAGCATCATTGCATTTTTGGCTTGTATATTTTCTGATTTTTCTAATGCTAAAACCACTTTTCTAATAACAATAGGAAGAAACCCCTCATTTTTTCTTTCAAATAACTTCAGCTTTAATTAACAACTGTATCATGCACCAACTAGAGAGTTAAAAAACTATCACAAAAATCCCCATAAGAGTGTCCACCCCTTGGTAATGTCAGTGGGCCGTTTGGTTGGCGACACACTGCACTACTGCGCTCTGTGTAACAATGCAACACTGGTCGGGATGGCGTATACAAAACTAACTTGTTTAATATATTAAAAAAAATTTTTTAAACTTTGTGTCAACTTTACAAAATAAAGGACAAAATGCCTATTTTAGAAAATAAATAAAGTTAAAGGACAGAGCAGTGAAATAAAGGACTGTCCTCTTAATTAAAGGACGTATGGTCACTGTAAGTATACACTAAATTCATCATGGTAGATGTCAAAAAATTGCCCAACTTGTTATGCAAATAAGGGGATTTCCTTCTAACATGATCTTTCTGTATTCTTTATCTAACCTAGGTTATATTAGTTTTTATTTTAAGTTAAGTTAGTTATAATTAGTATTATAGTACGATCCTAACAGATTGTGTACTGGCTGGTTTTAGGACCCGCATGCGTAACCGGATATATGAGCTTTGTGAACTAAAAAAAAAAAGGAACAGTTTAGAATTTTGTGCTCCAAAACAGTTAACGTGTAATATTATGGATGGTTTTGAGATCATGTATTTTGAATAATTTGTATGTTAACTGTAAATAAATAATTTCCTTTATCGTTAATTGAAATTGGTGTTAATACGTGGTGTATTATTCGCATAATATGGTTTTCATTAACCCGTCACACTACGGTATATTGGGATCAAGCCTCAATTATTAGAGCCACGAATTCCAAACAAGTAGTGAAGCATCTTGAAAAGATAGAGATACACAAGGCTCACATAAGCAAGGCATACATTAATCATAGAGATGCAGAAGGATTATCTTATGCCTGGAAATCTTTTTACAATAATGCAGATTAATACAATGTAATCAACATATATTTTCCCATTGGTGGCTTTATTTTTTATGTTATTTGTAAGTTATTTATAGATAATCCGAAGATGCAAGTCAGATGAACTGCCATGCGCATTTTGGATTCTGTTTAATTTGTATTTCATACATTCCATTTTAATGTTCTTTTTTAATATTGGTCCAACTGAAGATGGCCATTAAAAACACGGTTGAAAATGTTTTTGTTATATTAAGTATTTTTATTGCTGGATGGTTAAAGGTGTTATTTATATTAATTAAGGTTTTAAAAGCTTATAAAGAATAATCTAGATTTTATCATAAAAGAGTTGGAGTTTAGCCATTGTACATAGGCTGTTTTTTTTTTTTAAACCTCCGATGGTCCATAAAACAAAGACAAGTGTAAATAACAAAATTAATTTATTACTAATAGTTAGGTACAAACATAGTTACTTTTCAACATAATCATTGTGAAGATTGAGGCATTTGTCATATCTGTGGATGAGCTTTGCAATCCCCTCTTCATAGAATGTTGCTGCCAGTGACTTGAGATGGGCCTTAATGTAAGGTGACCAGATTTTAACATTGGTGAAGTTAGACAAAATTGACAGGTGGGAGTGGTTGTCTTTTTGAAATAAACTGTTCTAAAGCAACAAAATTTTATTATCAAAGAATGCAAAAATTGTATTGTATAATATTTTTTTAAATTTCAACATAAGTAAAATTTACAAATACAGTAATACCTCGACTTACGCTACCCCTACTTATGCAAACCCGGAGTTACGCAATTTTCAAATCTTGTCGATTCGTCTTTTGTTTGAGCGTCATGCATCTCTTGATTACTCACTCCCCCCCACTATTGTTCGGCTTACATGTCGTGGAATAGACACATAGCTACAATTTATTTTGTGTTATTTATTTCTGT
>NW_019387152.1:6929-26943 GCF_000671375.1 Centruroides sculpturatus | reverse complement strand
AATTTGAACATAAAATTCGAATATTGGTTCGATTATAGAACGATTGTAAATGTTCCAGAAACGTTAAAAATAGTTCGTTTGACTAAACGTAAAAATTCTCTAATTAGTCTGGAAACGGGGGACCTAATTCTTGCATTCTGCGAAAACGGGTAAGATTAGCTATAATGTAATTATCCTAATCTTCACTATCGTTACTTTTTTCCCAGCGAAGCAGGTCCTTGCAGCTAGATTCTAGATTACTTAGAAAAACAGTCTTTTATATATATATAAAAAACTATATTACATACAAATAAAAACTTAGCGAAGGGTCCTTGCAGCTAGTAATAAATATATATACTATTATAAATCTTTAAAAACTCTTTATTCTTTCTCATATTTCTTATTTGAGTGAATTTTTTTTAGTAGATTGCTGTCATTGCTTAAAATGTCATGAATTTTTCACAAGAATTTGTTAAATTATTTTTCACACATAATATGGCTTTTAAAGTCTCAACACTTAATTGTAATTTATCAGATGTCCACACTTTATTTACGATAGAAAAAAACGTGTTAAGTTGTAGCATTAGTTCCTGGTAAGAACAGCACACAATTTTTATATTCTGCACTGTATTCTGTGGCATGTAACATGCAATGAACAAAATGTTTGCTTGTTTGGACAGACTGTGAACATGTGCTGCAGCTGCATATCTCAAACCATTTTCTGTTGGTCTTTGCCACGAACGAACACAAAGGGTTTTGTTGGCACAGCATTCTTTATTTCCATTGCTCATGCACACCTTGGTACTGATATGTGTGATACAAAATGATCTTTATGAATCTTAAACATAAGATATAAGTTTATGATACATAATTGACAAAAACTTAATCTTTCCAAAACTCAGGACTTTTTAAAACACTGTGGGATGTGGGACAAATTGTTAAAAATTGGGACTGTTTCGCCAAAAGTGGGACTTCTGGCCACCTTACCTTAACATTGTTTTGAAGATTGTCATTAGTCTTAAACCTAGCAAGGCTCCTAGCCACGTTTTCAGTTCGGGAAAGAGGTGGAAGTCGCTTGGTGCTAAATTGGGGCTATATGCTGGGTGTTTAAAAAGTTCCAAGCTGAATGGAAGTCTGAAAGGTGGAAGTCTTCACTACTTTTAATGTGTGAAGACTTCCACCACTTTCCTGAACTGAAAACTGGCTAGGAGGGCAGTGGTTCGAGACTAATGACGATCATGAAAACAACGTTAAGGCTCATCTGAAGTCACTGGCATCAACATTCTATGAAGAGGGGATTGCAAAACTCATCCACAGATATGAAAAATGCCTCAGTCTTCATGGTGGTTATGTCAAAAAGTAACCATGTTTATACGTAACTTTTGGTAATAAATTAATTTTGTTATTTACACTTGTCTTTGTTTTATGGACCATCAGAGGTTGAAAAAAAACAGCCCTTGTATATCTGATTTATAATTATTTCAAATTTATTACTTTTTGCTGTTTCATATTGTAATTTTCAAGTTTTCTAGAGTCAAAGACTATACTTTGGGGCATACTGATTTATTGATAAGTTACATGATTGATGAAAAATCAATGTAAATAATTTTTACAAACCTTATACTTTCATATTATTTGTAAGAAGTGCAAAAATTGTTTCTATATATAATTTTTTAATTAATAATGTGTTTTTTAATATACAATAATTTGAAATACAGTAATACCTCAACTTATGCTACCCCGACTTGCGCGATTTTCAAATCTCGTGGATTTGTCTTTTGTTTGAGCAGCACGCAGCTCTTGATTACTCACTCCTCCTCCACACTATTGTTCAGCTTACATGTTCGGATGTGTCGCGCAGAATTGACGCATAGGTACAATTTATTTTGTGTTACAGTAGAGCGTCATTTATCCGAAGGTCGGTTATCTGAAACGTCGGTTATCCGAAGGAATTCCAGTCGACAAATTTAAATTTTCGCCAGTGCTGTGGCGCTGTAATCTTTGGCTATGTCTTGGGCTACTCAAATATTTTACGTTTTTGATACTAAATTAACTTCTGAAGTGTAATTTTTTATTGTTTTTATATTTTTCAATATATTTATTTTGTTTGTACAAAATAAAAAAATAATTTTTAACGATACAATAGTCTTCGTTAGGCTTAACATCGACGAAAATTCAACGCAAAGCGACACGCAACGGAGAAAAATTTCAACACGGGATAAATTAATATATTTTTTTGTACATAATTGGTTATCCGAAAAATAAGTTATCCGAACAACCCCAGTTTCCAATTGATTTGGATAAACGACGCTCTACTGTATTTATTTTTGTGTTTGTTATATCTATGGAGACTTGAGAGACTGTATATGGTGATTTCTTGTAACCGTGAATTAATCAAAAGACAAGATAAGATTAACGAGAACATTTATTAGCTTACATACATCCAACTTGGATTTTACACAAATTGCGAAATTATACCCCAACTTACGCGAATTCGACTTACACGGTTATCGCTCAGTCCTACCTATTGCATAAGTTCGGGGTATCACTGTATACATAAATACAGTATGTAATAGTCTAAATTATAGCTTTAGCTGTATTTTGAATTAAACTGTGATAGTCAAAATAATAATGTAAATAATACTAATGTGAGATTTTGAACACCCCCTTAATTAATTGAAAATTTATATCAAATTAATAATTTTTAGAAATAATATTTCTGATTTTGATAGAAAAAGTTTAATTTCAAGAATGAAGGAAACTGGTAAAACTTACTTCCTTTTCAACAGAAGTTCTACATCGTTTTGTTTTTCCTTTATCTTCCAAATTTTGGGTCACACAACTAACAGTCACCCCTCTGTGAATCCCCACTCATCCTGCTCACGTGGGAAATTGCGATGTTACCATTGGACAAAAATCTCGAAAAAGGGGATTCTTTGGTATTGTTCAGCGAGTACGCCAAAAATTCTACGAGAAGAAAGACGTATCCCATGGGCAATGCCCAAGACTCATAAAATTCTAATTTACCGATTCCTAAAGTAAAGGACTATTTATCAAAGTGCCTCCATCAAGTTAAGAAGAAAATAGAAGAAAAGCCTGACGAGAACTAGAAAAATTAAAAGAACTTTTCATCGATACGAAATAAGTGACAACAGAAGAATTCAAAAAGTTAATGAGGTAGTATGAAATTTGAACAGAAGTGTATTCTCTCTCTCTGTGAATTTAGTAGTTTATTTCCCTTGTAAACTCCATTTTTTTCCTACTTGATTTATTAAATATTCATTGTTATTTTTAAAACATGGCCTCGTTCTTGACTGAATCAAAAAGAATCTTTTTCATAAACTAAATGCAGTTCCTATTTTAAACAAGTACAAGTATTCACATGATAGCGTGCGTAATTGACTATCTGGTGTCAACATCCTGACATGGACTTTACAGTCTATATCCTTATTTACTTTAAAGCCCTCCTTGAAAATTTAGAGATTGAATCTTGCGATTTTGTGCTGATTAAGCGGTACTCCAGTTTGTACCCCTGGCTTATCTCACAATAATAATAATTCAAAATTTTATACTCTGTGATTTCTATACATTTTAATTAAATAAATAATTCTGTAATTAATTAATTAATAACTAGTATAATTAAAGGAAACTTTTCTATGTAATTTTTTGTAAAAAAATTTAGATGACCTATGAAATATTTATGGGAGCTTTTTACAAAAATTATATTTATTCAACTATTTATTGAATAGATATATATCACTTATTCGTTTAATATATATAATAATTTAATATATATTTGTAATCATAAGCAAATGTATCTATTAAGTTAGAATTTGATTCTCAATTGTCTTAAATTATGTGATATGTAGAAATTAATTTTGAATACACAAATTTATGTTTTTGAAAGATTTCTCTCAATTTCTAAAGATTTCTTTCCATTCTAATATTAAATATAAGTGCTGATGTTTAATTTTAGAAATTTGTACTTAATGTGAGGTTCCAGATGAGGTTCAAAATCAAATTAATTATACGCTATAAGAGGAAAGGGGAAGTTACTGTTAAATTGGAACAAAGGTTGTCTGTTATGAGAGAGAGAGAGAACTGTAGTTGTCAAAATAAATGCAATGCAGTGATAAATGACGTAGATTATAGTGTCAACCCAGAGAGATGGAACTTTGACAGAACAGTCATATACAAGTGGTCTAAGTTAGAAAATTGGAAAAGAAGGGAAAGGTTGATGGTCAAAGGACATCATGTTCTATTGTTGAAATTCTAAAATATCAGAGAAAAGATAATAATGGAGTAAGATATGAGTGCAGATTTCATAGTTTCATCAACAATCTCTCGGTCAGAGTCGATGAGTGGTATCAAGTAAACTCTCTGAAGTGGACCTTTTTTTGCAACCCAAACAGATCTCAGTTTTCACCTGGAGACAGGTGAGCGACCAATTGGGAAGTGAGATGAAGGATGCAAGGCCAATCAAAAAGGCAGATGGAGAGAGAGAAAACTATAAAACCCCAAAATCCAAGGTAAAAGTGCAGTTTTTGCCAATTGTGTCCTGTACTAAATCTGTGCCACTCGGAAGACTGACATTGCAATCAATTTGGATAACATCTGGATAGCATCGGAGCCATCACAAACAACTACCTGAAGCTCCCACACTTCCAGTTGGACTCTACAATGCTACTGCCCTGGGGCCATCGTCTGCCGTCCACCTGGTGATCACTATCTGCAGTCAAGTGACACTTTAAATTACTGGTCCACATCTAGCCACACAACCTCAAAGTCAAACTGTTCATTTATTAATATTGTGTAAGTTACTTTTGAATCACAATAAAATGGTTTTGTATAAGGACATGTGTCATCTCTACCTCCAATTCCACTACCCACATGCAAACACACTGTAGACCATTACTGATGCAGGATTAACTGATCTCCCCCTGAAAGTTGGCAAACTCACAGTGGTGTCAGAGAAGGGAATTTTAAGTTCCCTATCTCCACCAACATTGGCAAACTCACATTAATTTTAGTATCATAACTGTAAGAAATTAATGATATCAAGATCTATGGCTAATTTTTTGAACAAAAAATTTAAATAATAATAAAAATATACAATAAATGTTTTTGAGAAAGCTAGAAATTCCTAGAGTCAACAAAATTGAAGTATTGTATATTCTTTCTAATGAAATATATTTTGATTAGTGAATAATTTAGAATATAAGGTTTGAATGTTAAAAAAATTTAGAAAAAGTTTGAAAATTAAAAAGAAAATTTCAAATAAAATTTCAAATACAGAAGTTTTACTTAAATTATTTACAATATAAATGTCATTTTCTTTTTAATAAAAAAATTTGTGAACTGCAGAGGAGGTAAGGTTCAGTTGCACCTCTCTGTATGGACAACAGGTTGTTAAACCTGCTCACTGTCAGGATGGCTTACTTTACGATAATGGTCCCTAGAGTTGGGACTCTCAAATGTCAGTCGAGTGGAGGGAGAGTATTTGGGGTCGACGATAAGGTGAAGGCCGTATACGAGTAAAGGAGTCTACCATTTTAACAAGTATAACAAGGATTTATTAAAATAATCAAAATCAACAAAACTACTACACAAATCTCGACATTAAACCGTCTAACAGCTTGAGAGAGAGTTTACACGCTTTTTCATACTTCTTTGTAGGTTTCCTTGAGGATTAAGTTCATGTAGGCACAGAAGTATCCCATAAAAGGTGTCTTTGATCCAAATGAGCACAAATATAAAAGTTTGTGACTCTGGCGACGAATGGATATCGATGTTGGAGGACCGAAATAGTGATGGGTTCGTAGATTCGACTCAATGTCGTCGGTCCTGTTTTCGATAAGAGACTCCCCCGAGAGGGGGTAAGAATGGTCTTTTATAGCTTTTTGTGGGGAATTTCCATCACTTGATCGGATGGTCTATGAGCTAAAGGTTATAGGTGTTCCAGGGACCTAAACAAGTGATGAATTTTGGATGCTAACTATTAACTTTTGTGCAAGTTGAGCTGCAAGTTATGTGAGAACAATAGAATGTTGATGGTTATGACAGGAAGGTTTACACATTCCCAGCTAAGATCGTTTTTTCTTCCAATTCATTACATAAACATAAGGGATAAGATAATTAAAATTTTAGTTAATAAAATTCCGGATCTCACAAATTATAAATTTTTGTTCACTTTATTTGGTGAATGTCATTTTTGTAGAGAAGAATTTCGTATAGGTATTTCACTTTAGGTTGGCCAGTCAGTGGAAATGTTATGTAATTTCTTATCCAATTTTAATTTGGATTACTAGAAACTTGATTTATTGGAGTTCACATTACTGAAAGTGTCTTTATTATATTACATTATAAATCAATGAATATAATATGAATATTATTGACACAAAATATTATTACTACACATTTTCTTTCATACTTTTTCTATAATGGAGGAGGAGATATTGTGAAAATTGATGTATTATGATGATAGGAATTTTCAAGTTATATTTACCAATAATGTAAGATTGAAAAGTTTTGCAAGAATACAATTCTGATGCAACTGTTATTATAACAACATATTTGCTGTATGTTATTAGTTTGCATTTATGTTGATATTTGAATTATATTTTAGAAATTTTGTATTAATAGATACATAATTGAAAATATTTGGTTTAAATTTATATGCTCTTAAAAGATTACTTAAATAGGACTAAATGAAACTGAAATTAAATAGATAAAATTAATCATAACACAATGACATAAACTTTTAAAATAGGAAACCAAAAATATCTTATTTAAAAAAAATCTATTTGTTTAAAATATAGCAAATAGTTGCTTACTAGGGACACTATGAGTTTTGTCATATTGTTATAGAATTGAGATGGCATGTTGCCTTAGTTCCCTTTCTCCATTAACCCTTGTAACTTTCATGCAATTCTATCTTTCACTCAATTTAACCCAAGCACTGACATGTTTGAATGTGTAAAAAAGGTATGAGTGTATGTATGGGATGTGTGTGTGAAAGTGAGAGAATGTATATGTGTGTGTGATCACAAAAAAAAACACTTTTGACCACACAAGGAGGCAATCTTTACAATTGTCAGTTACAGAGAGTCAATCCTTGCATTTGCTGGAAAGAAAGAGGTGATTTTTGTACCTACTGAGCATGGAAGAAGTGATCCTTGTACTGGCTGCCAAAGGGAGATAATCTTTAAACTTGCTAACACATAGAGATGATCCTTACACTTGCCTTCACTTGACAGAGAAGTAATCCTTACATTCACTCAGTATCACTTGCTTTGTTTTTGTGTTTTATTTATTTATAATTTTTTTGGTGTTCATTTTCCATTAGACATGCACAATGTTGTTTTTTTTTTATTTTTTGCTCCCTAAATTTTGTTAGGCACACTCAATCATGTCGGCAAGTGTGGACATTGTCACTTTGACACCACTATATCTTGAAAATGAAGTCATGGACCCTCACTTTTTATTACAGTTTTGATTCCTCATTGCAGTTAATGGAAAATGGCAAGGTTTTATCAAAATTAACCAATCAAATTTTGAGAACAAACTCAATTCTATAAGCCGCACAGAAAAGGCTTTGCTAATGCTCCATCTCAAAATAGTTTTGAAGATTAGCTTGATCTGTTATAAAAATGATTGAACTGAAATTGAAGTTATTACTCTGAAAAAGGTTTTTCATATGATAGTAGACTTATAAAAAGGAGATTGTTCAATATTTTTAATAATTTATGAATTAAGAAAATTCTTAACTTTGCAGCTTAAGATTATTAATATTGCTAATTTACAATTTATAGGTAAGCTAGTTTTTTAAATGGTACATTAACACAACCACTCATTTATTCATTAATTAATAAGAAAGGATTTTTCAAACAGATATAAAATATCATCATTATTTATTCTGTAATAAAGTAAATATTTTAAAAGTAGAAATGAAAATAAATATTAAAGTATATATTTTTTGCTTCCAAAATTGCTTTTCATCTAGTTTAAATTTAAATTTACATTTTATAACTTGAATTTTTTAGTTCAAAAATATAAACCATTGATTTAAAACTGATTCAGTTTTCATGAATTTTAATGTTTCTTATTTTTCAGTGAAATGAATATTTCTAAATGGTTAAATGCTCACTATGATCCCTTGGCTACTTTATATACATTTTCATCATGCATGTGTCTTGTTGATCTTCAAGGAGATGGAGATTATAAATTGATAATTGCTGATCTTGGAACAGGCTCATATAATATGAAGCTTAAAGTATATAAAGGTTATCCGTAAATATTTTATTTCTTTGAAAGCACTTCATCACATTATATTTTAATTTAAATATTTTTACTTATTAAAAGAAATTTTAATTTTTTAATATTTCTTCATTTTTCTGTTAATATCATGCAGGAACAAATTTATTATCAGAACATACTATTATCGATATTCCAACAGGAGTTGTTGCATTTCATATGAATACAGGTGACACAAAAGCTCCAGGTATGTTTTGATTATTTTTCTTAAATCTAGTGATGTACTTGTTGTTTTTGAAGTGAAATATTCTTAATAAACAATATAGTAACATATATCATAAAAGTTTTATTGATTGTAAATCTTGATACATTAAAAATTTTGATATTATAAGATATACAGGTCCCTTGTAAGAATCCCTTGTATAACACGGCATTCTTATACATGGTTTCACTTTAACAGAGCTTGTTACACACTGTTCTTACAACATGGTTTGAGAATTGGAGTCATCCCTACACAAAACATCACAGTTTTTAAGTGCAAACACTCATTTTTTTTTTTAATTCAAGCAAGCATGTGTGTTGTCTTATATATGCCTATGGATTTTAGAATATTGAAATTTTCAGTGCTGTTTTGTGCCTTTCACTCAATTTTCTATAATGAGAACTGATTGTACAATTTTTCTTCTTCATCCTAGCTTCTTATTCTAGCTTTCCTATAAACCAGATGTCACTCTCATTGGTGATAGTGTTATAAATGAACCAAAAAGATGGTTGACATGTTATGTTTTTTATATTAAATTAAAAGTTACTACGTAAAAAAATTAAATTATTAAAATCTCTTAGGCAAACTCAAGTAAATGAAAAAATCAGATTTTATGAAAAAGTAGAGAAAAATGAAGATGTTGATAATTCAAGTTAAGGTCTACAGAAAAGTTCAGAAGTTTATGACATTTTGCCAAAAAGAAAACAGCACCAGTGGCCAAGTGAATAAAAACCACTGAACACTGGTAGTTGATTGTGGGTTTGTGCCTTGCCAATGGGTTGACCATATGGAGTTTTCTTCACATTTGTAATACCTAAATAGGAACTAGTTTCCCTTAGAAAGTTCTCCAAGGCATTTCCCCTTCAGCAGATTATCTGTAAGTCACATTGTCATATACAAGTAAAACCAAATCCAAAAGAAAACATCTCATTTAACAGTGTTTAGCAGTGAATAAAAAATTAATATTAATATGCAATACTTTTGATTGTAATTGTTTATTAGTTAGCAATTGCTTTAATAAACATATTTCTCTTAATTATGTAAAAGAATAATATACTTTTGCTGACTTTTGGAACCTAACCTTATGTTTTGTACTAGTCTATTGTTTGTATAGCCCAGATTCTCATAACAGCACTTTTTCAGAATCTAATTAGTTAACACTAATTAGATTCTGAAATTAATTATATTTATTTTTTTTACAAAACATCTTATTTTTACATGTAGATTGCTAAAATGAACTAATAACTCATCATTAAAAAAATATTTGTTTATGGATTATATACAGATTTATTTTATTTTAAATTCCAATGAGATCTAACTTATAAATGCAAGTTTCAATAGAAATATTTAAAGGTCACTTCATAAAATAAAGGCACTTAGTTTTACACAAAAAATATTAACATTAATTTAAATATTCTGCTTTTATCTTTCAGGTAAAATTTATTTATTTGTTATAAGCAAAATGTATCAATAATTTACTTTTTGTTTATTTTGATGATAATATAAAAGTTTTGTAATTAAATTATAAAAATTTCTTACAAATCAAAATTGAAAAACATTATACTCTTGCTATACAATTGTTTCAATATGTACTATAATCAAATCACTTTGTGTTAGATTCTGCATAATGAAATAAGTTTACCATATACTAAATATTCTCTTTACAATGATCAGTGATTGTTGAGCTGCAATTTGAAAAAACTGTAGACCTATAAATTTCCACTGTCATCTGTCTATCTGTTCATCTGTCTGTCCTTCGTTAATCTGACTTTCTACATTTAACAGTATTAGAAACAGAAAGTCAGATTAAGGAAGGACAGACACTGTTAGATACAGGAAAGTCAAGACCAGATTTAGAAAGTTTAGGGGTAGAAGGCCCCACTTAAGTATATATGAACTTCTAATGCAAACTGGAAGTTATTTCAATTCAAAACTTTCCCCTGAAAGCAGTTAGATAGATGACTAGCATGACTCCATTGCTAACAGAAAAGTATGATGTACTGTACAATACAGGGACAAGATACTAATTTGAGATGGAGAGCATTGTGCTCAGCATTGTGACAATGTCACAATAAATAATTGCTTGTTACCAATTAGATTACATGGGTGATAGATGGGGCTGTTTTTAACCAAAATGCACTGTACCAACAAATAGTATAAAAAGTATTGATACCTGGTACTATATATTGGTAGTTGCTCATTAAAAACATTTGTGTGTGTTCAGTTACCATATATGTATACCAGTAGTAACTTTTTTTTAAAAGAAAAGCACTGGTGATATGTAAGCTAATCAGCAATGCAAACAATTTGTTAATCTGCATTTATTATTTTAAATATTTTGGCATAAAAAGCAAAAATTAAAAAATAATTTCATTACTATTTTTTTATTTTTTTAACTTAAGCTCTCTCTATTTGCTTAGTACTCTATATTAATGTAATACTTCCACTGCAAAAACATCTTTTAGAGAGAGAAACAGCTGTGTTATGTGATGAACACTTCAAACTTCTGAAGTCTCAGAATGAATTATCAAAAACATTGTATTACTGAGTTTACATCTTTATATTTTCATAATATAGTGGTGTCTCTGGAACAGATTAATATCATAAAGTACAGATGAACTGTACTTTATTATATTAATTTGTCATAGACTTATTATTTTACAATATTTATGTATAATTTTTCACTAAATACATTCTTATGATAAAACTAAAAAATACTGTTCAACTCTTTACTAACACCGGAAGTATACTACACTTACAATCAAAAATCAAACCTGTTACTGGAGTGTATCCTATAAAAGATCGTCCCACAAACGTTTTCGAACTTTATGAAGGTCTTCTTCCGGTGGAAATGGAATACTTGAGAAAAATAGAACAGGAGATTTCAAATCAAAAAGTTTGCTTAATTCCGCTCTAATGGACATGCACTGTTGTGCATGGGTGTCAATTATTATGGATACTTGTCTAGGAAGAGTTGCCAGGTTGGTGATAGGTTAACTTCTGGTGGCATTAAGAACAAAACTTCAACTAACCAGCAAATGGATGAAAAGAAACAATATTGTTCTCACCAGAGCTGATAAATCGAAATCCTTAGTCATTATGAAAAGGGGCACCTACCAAATAGGACTAAGAGACTACATCAATGTCACACAGTGTGATAAAGAAAATGGAGACTTTGTGGATAAGCTGCGGAATAGAATGAAATGCTTTGCAAACTCAAAATTAGCGAAACATCTGGCCTTACAAGACATAATAGTTGACTCTCCCGACACTCCTAAGATCTCTGCATATGCTAAAACTCATAAACCAGGCTAGCAACTCTGTCCAATAGTTGACAAAGCAAGAGCACCTACAAGGAAACTAGAAAAGGCCATCCATCGCCTCCTTTCACCAAGCTTAGAGGATTATCCTTACACCATTGAAAACCCAGAAAACCTCATATGCCTGCTGAAAGATCTCCCAGAGTCTCCAAAGCTCATCACAGTCCTAGATTTCAAATCACTATACCCCTCAGTAAAGCTCCCAGCTGCCTTTTGCTCCCTCAAGGATTTCTTATTGGATTATACTCATGATCAAGCACAGCACCACCATATACTCGAAATGGTCCATCTTATTTGTTATAACTCAATCTTTACCTTTGAAGGCAAGGTTTATAAGCAAAAAAGAGACATCCCCAAAGAAGCCAAAAGAGCAAAAAAGAGCCCAGTGTCAGGAGACCTCTGCGAGTTAGTCATCTGGCAAATGGAAAATAAAATCATCCCTAGGTTTCTGCTCTATAGAAGATACATAGACGATATACAGTGAAAACTGCTTAGGCGACCACCTGCATTTGACGACCACCTGTCAAAACAGGCAAAAATTTCTGTCACCAAATAGTTTATCCATAGGGTCTTGGTATAAGTTACCTGTATTAAACAACCACCTGTATAACATAACCGCAGGCATCGATTTTTGATCTGAAACAACATACAACAACTGTAATAAATGACCACTTCTGCAAATATATCTGGTCTAAACTATTGTTCAACAATGTTCTCCCTCCTAACATAATTAATTAGACTAAACTCTCGTTCAAACTTACCTCAGGCACTTCTCCCACCCTTGAAATTAGGTGCAGGTGTTAATGAATTAGTCTAGCAACAAAGAAAATTCATTTCAGTTTGTTCGAAATTGTCCAAAACACGAAAGAAATGCAAAGTGCTGTCATTAGAAGATCGTGTTAAAGTTATCACAACAGCAATTAGCGGTGAAGTTTAACTGTGGGAAAACGAAATTTATTTTACCGTAGACCAACAGTATTTTTCTTGGGGGTGTAAAATATTGTACGCAATACAATTAATCAGCTGATCTCATCGTTTGATAAAATTTATTTTTATTTATTTATTTATTTATTTGAAGCTCATATACAGTACATGTGTGATAAATAGTTTCTGTATTTCTGTATTAATAGTTTCTGTATTACCTTATTTCCATGATATTTTTAGAAAAATAATATCCAAATAATTTTCACATGCAAAATATTCAAAAAACAATAAATGCATTAATGTAAAAATCAGTTTTACAGGCAACCTTCCTTTTTTGATTCCGCAATAACAATTGCGGAATGTAATGAAATTGTATAATGAGAAAAAATAATAAAATTGTTTTATTATTAATTAATAATTTTTCTTATTGTACTTAAGAAAATATTAAATATTAAAAAATACAGTGTTTTTAGTTAAAATAAGATTACACTAACGAATATCAAAACCAAAGTGATGTAGAGATACGACACGCTTGTAATACACGTAACTGAGGAGCAAACAAAAACAACCAAGTTGAATTAATTAAGTCGGAAAAAAAGAAAGTGTGCATTATAATTGAGAAAATGTGACTATTGTATTAATTTTTAAAATATTGGTATTAAATGTTTTATAAAATCATGATGACTCCTGTAAATCAAGTTATCCAATAAGAATAAAATACAATACCAATATAGCCCTATCGTTGAAAAAATTCGCTTATTTTTGCTCATCTCGAGTTTTGCTTAGTAGAAATGGCTAAAAAGTGTGCAAAATACGTACAGAAATATGGTATTACAGCACCACCTGTATTGGACAACCACCTGACCACTTTTTGAAGGAACCATGGGTAGTCACCATAGACAGGTTTTACTGGACTCATCGAATGGAAAAAGACGCCTGACATAGCAGCCTTTATACAAGCTATCAACAACAACCCCTACGGCCTTGTTATAAATATAGAGCAATCAAGCAGCATGGAAGCCCATTTCCTCAACATAGCCATCAAAGTGGAAGCCTCGACCATCCAAACGTCAGTCTACCGAAAACCTACTGCAACACCAATATACATACCTAGGGGATCGTGTGACCTGTTCTCATATAAAATATCTGCATTCAAAACCTTAGTAAAAAGAGCAATCTCCCACTCCTCTACAAAGCAAGCTCTGAACACAGAATTGGCTTATCTTAAAAAAGTTGCAGCAGAGCATGGTTACCCTTTATTAATACAATGTATAACCAGGCAACATTGTCAAAGGGGCACATCCACAGCACAGACAAAGGATACCAACAACCAGAATGAACAAACAAGGCTCCCTGTCACTTTCAACCCATATGTTAAAGAAATATATGGAGAAATATCCAAGAAACAACAAATACAAATAATCTATAGAAGAGGCCCCACCATAGCAGACATCCTAAAAAATGGGAAAGAACTCCCAGATCTCAACAGAATGTATGGCGTATATTCTATCCCTCTAGTGGATAACAGATGGCAAAAAGAACTCATCTATATTGGTTCTACTAAGCGCTCGTTAAAGACCAGATTAAGGAAACATCAAGCTGATTTACAACACAGAAGGCTCACTATGGCCCTAAGTATTTATGCAACAGATCAGGACATTGAGGCAGAACTCGACAAAGCTAAAATCATCGCAACCATGCTCCATGCTGAGCATATAAAATGGTTAGAAGCTATGGATATTTATAAAATGAGCCATAAAAATACATGCATCAATCAAAAAGAAGAATTCAACCTATCACCAGCCTGGCAATTCCTCCTAGACAAGTATCCGTAATAATTGACACCTGTGCACAACGGCACATGTCCGTTGGAGCGTAATTTGGTGAACTTTTCGATTTGAAATCTCCTGTTCTATTTTTCTCAAGTATTCCATTTCCACCTGAAGAAGAACTTCATAAAGTTTGAAAACGTTTGTGGGACAATCTTTTATAGGATACACTCTGGTAACAGGTTCGATTTTTGATTGTAAGTGTAAAACTAAAAAATAATAATAATTTGAAAATTTTAAATAAGCAATTTTCTTAAATATTGTAATTGCTGATATTATGAAATGTGATATGAATTTTTTATTTCTTTATAGCAATTGCAGTAGCATCTGGAGCAAATATATATGTATATAAAAATATGAGACCTTTTTATAAGTTTACGTTACCTACATTGGAAGTGAGCCAAGCTGAACTGGATGTATGGAATCAAGCTAAAGATGTAATTATCTCATATTTTTATCTATCATTTGTTGTGTGCTTATGAATTAATATTTTGTTTTCAATTAAATTGAGAGTATGGTATTAAATCAACGGTATTAAATTAAGAGTATGGCTTGTGTGTAATTCATACATTTCATTTGATGATATATTTAATATTTTTGATGAATATATTTAATAAAATAATTAATTATACAATGCAATTGAATAAATTTTGGTAATTATTTTTATCAGCATAAATGCATAGTAAATATTTAGAATAATTCTATAAAAATTTTTCTTAAATGTAAATATAAATTAAGTTGAATATACTGAAATAATAATATTTTTTAGGATAAACTTGATCTTACTAACTTGAAAGAAGTTCTAGAAAGTATCAGGTTTGTAATGTTATTTAATTATTTAACTTAAAAATAATTTTGGTATTTATTTATTTAACAAAAATTCTTAATAATAATGCTTACAATAAAAAACGTTGAGTCAAAACATTGGTATACAGTATTTAAATTTATATTGTTATATAGTAGAACCTTGATTATTAGACTGATGCTACCTTGGATAACCAGAAACTGAAATAAAATGGATAGCTACAGCCATTTTGGATTAAAAATTATGAATTTAAAAGATTTATATGATATCACTTTTAAGCCTCTTTTTATACCTTAATCATTTAATCATAACAACAATATGTAAGAAGAACAATTTTTTACCTTATTTATTATGCAGTTAATACATCCAATAGTTTTAAGAATAAAAATGTGTTATCATAGTTAGATTTTAAAAAGAATGATTTGTCTCACTTTCTACTTAAATGATAAAACAAATCAAAACAGAAACAAATCATTTTGGAATACATGTTAACATTTTAAACTTTCTTTTACAAATTGTAGTGTAAGAAATGTAGTGTATTCACTTATGGATTTTCCTTGGTTAATTGGGATCAAATAATCAGGGATATACTATCAATATTACAAGTTAAGCCTGTTCTAGAATGATATTAAGTATTTTGTATATTTTTTGAAGAGAGATTTATTTCTAGATAACAATTTTATGTGTTAAAGATGAAAATCGTTTGCTAGAGTTTGGTTTTTTAATATATTATTTTGTGCTTATCCAGTTATGTTGACGTTAATAGAGATGAAACAATTTTCAATTATACAAATTTTTGACATAAGAATTATGATTTTTGATAAATTACAAAGGTGATGTAAAAACAATAATCAAAATTTTTTAAAATCAGAAATAATTATTTATGCATTTGATTAATGCAAATGATATATGAATAATGATGTTTATTTGGATAAGACTAAAGTATTTACAACCCCAACATAGATACCTGTTCATTTCAACTGAGCATGCCTCCTATAAAGCACATCACATAAAGAATGACTTAGATATTTAGAACAATTAGAAATTTACAAAGTCACGAGAAAAAAATTTGGTTATCAACTTTAGAGATGTATACTTCTTTCCCCTGCATGGAAGTTGATCTTTGAAGTTTAATCTTACAACCCTCTCTTTCTTCTCCCTCTCTCTCTCTCTCTCACATCATCCCTCATCCCTCTTGTAACATGTGGATGGCAATCACCTATTTCTAGTAACTTTTTGGCTTGAACTGTTTGTTTTAACAGGTTCATTTGAACTGCAAAGGTCAACTAGCCTGACAATACCTGTTAAGTATGGTTGAAAACGTATGATTTTTTGTAATTTCTTCTTGCTGGATATTGGTTATAGGTGCAATGTGTATTTATAATTTTCACAGAAATATTTATGTCATCTATCAGACAGAAAAGACATATTTTAAAAAATAATCAGATAATCTAGATAATAATTATTTTAGTTATTTAAACAGTTAAAATTTTTAACTTTAAAAGGTAATTTTTTTAAAAATAGTTTTGATCTGAAGAAAGAAATCAATGCAAACACAAAAAATGTATATAGATTGATTTATTTCCCAGGAGTAGATTTTCACTTTGTTATACTAAACATTTTTGACCATCTTTTTCATTCACTATCAAGTTTTGATGATCATTTATAGGAGGAAACAGATGTTCCTACTTGATTTGTAAAATTTTATTTTGAATATTTTGTTTTCTTATAATGAATGTAATAATATCTTGATAACAAGGGCAAAAACAGTTGAAGATATATAATATTTTATAATTTGATATAAATAAATGTGTTTGGTGGTCAACAATATGAATGAACAAAATGATGTCTTATTTTTTAAATCAGATCATTAAGAAATCATTCTTATTCTTTTGTCATCAATTCACTATATTCAATCTTTTGTTTGTGTATATTGAATACACTTTTGTTTCTAAACAAATGTGATTGCAATTACACTATTAAATGGTTGTTGAATAATATATATGAAGAGAAATTTTAACATATTTGTCATATTTTATAAATATGAAAGAAATTGATTAGATAAATATGAATGGAATAGTTTAAAATCCAAACAAAAATGTTTAAATATTTATTGTTTTATTAAATATAAAATATAAATGATGAAAACAAAAAAATTTAAAATATTTTATATTGCAGAACAGAAATTGGAGAATCAAACTTAACTGCAAGATCACAAAGGTAAAATTTAATTTTAAAAATAAAATTGTATCACATAGTACAATAATAATTAGTTAATTAAGAATTTTACTAATTCTATTTAAATTTTCAGATTTTTAATGTTAGATCAGGATGAAATGGAAGAATTTGCTCATCTTCATAAGCAGTTTCCATTGAAAAGACAGGTAAATAATATATTTATAATTTTTTAATTTATATTTGTTGAATATAAATAAGTTTGATAAAATATGATTAATATCATAATATAATAGATTTAAATTACAGACAGTTGTGACTTGTCTAAATACTATGAAAAAATCAATGGCTGAAGAAAATGCTGTTAGTTGTTTAGTTCTGGGAACAGAAAATAAAAATATTTATATTCTTGAGCCTGATGCCTTCACCATATTAGCAGCAGTAAGTTTTTCATATTCAATTAATTTTTAATAAATTAGTGTAATTTATAAAATATTTTACAAAATATTTTTACTTTTATAAAACAATTTATTTAATAACAGATATTTATTGATACATATGCTTTTAATTATAGTATAGGTTTTTTCATTGATTTTCCAGACACAAAGATTCAACACCTTATTCATATAGAATTATGAGATGGTACTTAATATTTCCATGATAGCAGACTTATTCACTGTATGATCATAGATTGCATCATATATATAGTGCATTCATGTGTATTAGTTATATTGCGTATATCAATGAGCCCTGTATTATGTGTGATTTTTAATTCATTTTACTTAAATTTAATCCAACTATGACTTCTGAAAAATATGCAATTGTCAGTGGTGTCAAATATAGCAAGCTTGCATTTAATATATGCTTAAGTTTGAGCAGTCTGTAGTGCTTTATAGACATGGAAGGGTGGAAAAATTGTGCCACAAACACATATTCTAACATCCATACATAATACATATGGGGAAAAAAACCCCAAATCTTTTGTATATCTCGACATTTCAAGGTGTCCTGAGTCCAAAAATGTAAAAATTTGGGGGGGTCATTTTTTGACTGATTGCTACACTTTTCCTCTGTTATATATAAAACCTGTGAAAGTAAAAATTATCAAATACACATTTATATATTGACTATGACATTATTTAAGTATTTTATCTTTGGAATAAAAAAGTTTCTATGTTCTATCTTTATTAGAACTCTATTTATTGAAGTTTTTATTCTGAGATCACGTGATGACATCAGAATTCCCAGGCTTATTTTGTTAACAAGTCCGCCCCTGGTCGATATCAGATGGTAAATCAGAGTTGGTAGATTTTTAAATGACTTTACAGCCCTGTTTAGAATTATTCAATTATATTTAATTACTTCAACTAATAAATATTGTATCTTATATTTATTAAAGATTTCCCGAAAAACATAAATAATTAAATGATAATATTCATATTTTATATCTTCAAAAAATTATTAATTTAAATATATTTTAAAATTAAAATTTCAGATGACTGTTCCTAGTATTCCAGTATTTTTGAATGTGAGTGGTCTTTTTGATGTAGAATATCGTATTATAATTGCATGTCGAAATGGCTCTCTTTACACTCTTAAAAGGTATTTAGATTTTTTAAAGTACATGTCAGAAATATATATCATATTTCATTAACTATATCAATTTTTGTAGAGGTTATAAAACAGGAAGATTATGTGCAGAATTGAGTTCCCAAGCTATTGGCTTACAAAAAGTAAATAACAATATTGTTGTTGGGTGTATGAATGATTATATTTATTGTTATACAACAAAGGTAAGATTAAAATGTAACTGATATAAAGGTTAATACATGTAATGGCTAGGACAGTAATAAACATTAAAAATATTCACAAATTAGAAGAAACTAAAAAATTGTCTTCCTATCTAGTCTTTGTCAACACCTCAGGAACACAACAGTTTTTACAGGTGGAGTTGACTTTTTATTTGAGGCTATTCATCTGCTTGAAATGCAAAAATATTTTAAAAATTCTGTTTAACGTTTTTGCATATCAAGGCAGATAAGTAGCCTCAAATAAAGTCAACTCCACCTGTAAAAACTGTTTGTAACTAGAACTAGAAGGAAGATTAGAAGGAAGACAATTTTTTAGTTTCTTCTAATTTGTGAATATTTTTAATGATATAAAGGTTATTGTAATAATAAAACTTATTATGAAATAAAACTTAAACTTAACATTATTAGTAGTGAAAAGTTAACTTTTAGAAATATTAATAATAGAATGTAGCCAACATTTTCAAAGAAATTTTCTTCTTAAATACTGCTTAATTAATCTGTTGGTTTGATATAGTAAATTATAAAATTTTAGGAATTATTATGTAATATGATAATAATTATTATAAATCATGGAGGTAAAATAGGAATGAAATAACTAACTAAAAGAATAAATAAAATAATAATAATTATTATTATTTTATATTTTATTTTAATAT
>NW_019387152.1:0-1926 GCF_000671375.1 Centruroides sculpturatus | reverse complement strand
GGACCTTGTTAACCCGGGCGACGTCCGAGCCGGTATCATACTTAGATCTGGTTACTACCATAATGATTATCTCCACAGAATGTGGGTGTGTGGTCACTCTTAGCTTCATTTCTCCCCATAGACCTTACTGGCATGGGTGTCCCTACCAGGAGCTTGTGCTCCAGCCTGCATTGCCCTATGGATCTGTAAAACTACTGGGCTCTCCCACCACGACCAGGTGGTGACCACGGGAGAGATAATTATTATTATTATATAATTAAAATTTATTATATTATTATTATAATAATAATAATTATTATTATTATTTGAAAATTATAATGTAATATAAGCATAATATTTCCAACAATTAAACGTAAATATAAGTTTCAAAATAAATTATGAGTATTTCTTCAAATTCTGTTTTGTATTTGGTTTTCTCATTATTAGAATTGATATAGAAGATAGATATAAAAGTAAGATATATTAACTGGCAATTAAAGTAAAAGTATTGATAACTGATTGATTTTTTCAATTATTTTGTCATAAAATAAAAAATTGTTATAGAAATGCAAATATAGCTAGGGCTTTGATGTGAAAAATAAACTAAAAATGAATATGCTAATCTGTATTCTCAATTTATCATAAAAATAAATATTCATATGAAAAGTTACATAAAAAAGTAAAGATATTACACAAAATTTTTATATACTGTATTTATCAAAATATATATATATCCTTATTCATTTATTGAATCCTTCAATCCTAACTTAATCATACTTTTCTACCAAAACATAATAATAATTTTCTTTCTTTTTGATAAATATGAGAAAAAAACTGTTTATGTATCCATAAATATAGTTATAAAATAATAAAGATCTAACATAATAATGTGATACTTTAATTTCATTTGTTTCATTGAGTAAATTAATACTATCATCAAATTGTATGGTTCTTTAAGCTGTTTCTAGTTATCAAATCAATAAATTCTTCATAGTGTGGCTTCTTGTTTGTCAAAATTATTTTGACTTACAAGTTAGACATGTAAGTAAAACCATGTTTTAGAGAGGTGTTAAATATAGTTTATAGGAATTCTAATAGATTTTCAGTAGAAATGTTGCAATTAATTTTAGAATTTATGGATCCAAACATATAATTATCTATTATCTGATAAAACTTAAATTTTACAATGATTATTTTTAATTATTTTGAAAGCTTTCTGTAAAATATATTTTTAAACATTTACATTACAAAAAACTTTTTAAGAAAGGATCAAGGTTATATTTTATTATATGTATGGCAATATTATGTATATACTCATCATTTGTAGTTATAATTTACTTTAAACAATCCTTTTTAGCATTTATCAATTAAATAATAGTTTAACTTCAACTTGTTAATATTCATTTATAAATTTGAATGTTTGATATTATTCTGTTTTTAGGGAAAATGTCTCTGGTCTTTGAAACTACCATCAAGTATTGTTGCAATGGAAAGTTTACACATAGATCAAATGGGCATTTCTTTAGTTGCTATTGCTTTAAACAATGGCACTGTTCATTTTTATCAAGACAAATATCTAGTTGATGTATTAGCAACAGAAGGTGTTGTGACTGCCATCAAATTTGGTCATTTTGGTCGTGAAGATAATAGTTTAGTTATGGTTACAAGATGTATGATGTTTAATTCATTTAGGAAAAAATTGAATATATTTACATTTTATTAAATGAATTCATTTTTTTTATATAGCTGGGGCTTTGATAATTAAAATATTGAAACGTACAGCAACTTTTGAGACCCAAGAGTTACCTCAAAATGTTTTAACTGCTCAGAATATGAAACTGAACATTCCCAAGAAAAGTAAATTGTTCGTAGACCAAACAATGAGAGAAAGAGAACAGTCTGTTGGTAAGAAAAGTTGTAACCTCTTTCCTTAAAAAATATTTATAA
>NW_019387151.1:0-14847 GCF_000671375.1 Centruroides sculpturatus | reverse complement strand
TCATCGTATTGATAAGAACAGTTATTTATTACGTGGCACTTTAGAAATTAGAATTTATATGAGAAAATGTCTTCTGGAGAGGAACAAGCCGATCTTAAAGCGGGCCATCCTCCTGCTGGTGAGTGTCACTTAAATATTTACAATTAAATCGATTATGAAAACTTCCACGCGGGATTTGAAATCGATTAATTAAATGATATATTTTTAAATGTGCGTAAGGTAAGTTTTCCTTAACCGTATGGTTCGGTATCAAAGTTACATTTGAAGAAATCAGCCTTACAGAATTTAATTGCAGTTACTTTCTACTTAAATACATGCTTAATCAATGATCTAAAAGTAACTTCTACCCAGAGTTTAACTAATGCACACTGAAATTGAATTGTTTATTTAACATATGCATATATGAAATTTTCAATGACTTATATAATATAAAAGTTAATATATATATAAAACAATATTAACTCGTTTGTTAACGTATCATTTATTGCCTTGAAGTGCCCCGTATCTTATTAAATACGAGTTTAAATCCTGTTTTGAATGTGTTTTTTTTATTTACTAATTAATATTATATATGTAAATAAATATCTTTTTTTTTTTTTTAGATAGCGCAATAAGCTGACGTTGCAGTTTTTACTGTAAAGAGAAATGTGAAAGTAATTGGATTTTTTTTATTGTAAATGTGTGTAAAATTTTGGCTCGTTTTCATACGTATATAAATATTTCAACTTGTTTTTATTAACCTCATTTAAACGTTATAACGGAAGTTAATATTTAAATACTAATTCGTTTCGTTTAATTTTTCTAGTAGAAGTAAAATTTCTGAAGAGTAATTGCCATTTAGTTATTGGTAAGAAGTAGTTTTGGGTTAATTACTGCAATAGAAATGGATATACTATTAACTCAAAATACGCCATATTCCGTAATTAAATAAATTTGTTTTTATTACTGGATTAAGGTATATTTTGAGTTAATTGAAATAGTATCGGTTATGGTATTGGTTAGGGACGGCGTATTGAGAATATTATCGATGGCTGTTATCTTGTTTGAAAAATTGAAATATATTTTTGTTTTAGTAATGATTTCATACTTGATATAAATTTATTTATCTCAGATTTGTTTTGTTAACAAAAATTGATAATTCTGATTATATACTGTATTTACTCACATATAAGATGAGGTTTTTATTCATTTATTATGGCTTCAAATTCCTGCGTCATTCTATACGCGTGAGCGAAAGATTCTTTGCATTTTTGCAAATAATTTTTGTGAACTGTGTATTTTCATTTTTTACCGGATGCTTACTCTCTTGTATTTAAAAAAATAAGTATTTTATCTGGGTCATTTGAATTGTTCTTGTATATTGTCGGGAGTAAAGATGAATAACAATAGGAAAAGCAAAGGCTTTGAATTGAATTCCAGATCGAAATTTCAAAATTGCATGAGAGCGTGATATAAGTTTTAATTCGTTCCCATGTGAAAACAGAAACTCATAAATGTAATCGACGGTGATTGGATTCGATTGTTTTTCTGTTAGCAAAAAAACATTCTGTATTGTCCAGCTTTACATGAACAAATTATGTTGTTGATTTTACAATATTTTTTCTTAAAAGTTTAAAATGCCAGTAATTTTTGCAGGACAATGTATGCATTTACGTTTGATATTTTACTTGTGATTAAACAAAATAAAATTAGAATTGTATTAATAAATCTAATTTTCTTTATTTTCATCACACATCATCCTACATGAAAGTCGTCTTATATGCGAGTAAATACGGTATATTGTTTGTAAATTTAAGAAAAGTATATTAATACACATTTGACACATACACACACAAATAAAATATATATATTTAATAATTTTAAGTGTATTTGTAAAGAATAATCACATTTATTATGATAGGATGTGATGATAAAAACTGTAGATAGTGATTAAAAAAACCTGTGTGATAAGTATATTCTTATGATTTTTTCTTATTATATTATAATGTAATAATAATGTACGGGTATCCCTCATAAAATACGGCACTTTGATGTGGTTTTGCTCTAATGTGGTTGAAAATTGGGGATATCCCTCATACAAACAACGTCTAGTTTCACTCTAACATGGTTTGGGAAATCCTCTGTACAAAATTTCATAATTTTAAAGTGTAAACTCCGTTATTCAATATTTTTTAAATTCATGTAAGTATGCATGTTGTCTGAAATTCGCCCATGGATTTTAGAATATTCAAATTTACAATTTGTTTTGTGCCTTTCATCAGGTTCACTTTAATGAAAACTGATAGTAGAATTTTTTCTTCCTTGTCCTAGCTTTCTTATCAACCAGGTGTCATTGTCGTAGTTTTAGACTTTAGCCTTTAAGACTAATCTGTAAAAAGAAAATGCAGTGACAATCTTTGTATTTAGTAAAATTTATTGAAACATTTTTAGTCAAGTGTTATTAAACCTTTTTTAACTCTAGATATTATCTACGAATGATTACTTTATTCATAAAAATGACAAATAAAATACGGCAGTATATCAGTATTTGAACACAGATTCTGGAAAATAAATCATTCGTTAGTCAACTGAAAAACACGGCCCTCTAAAACAAATTTTTGATTAATGACATACTTTTATTTTGTCATCCATAAAAAAATTATGATAAAATTAAAAAAATGAAGATGTCGCTGATATTTCTGATCAAGATCAACAAAAAAGTTCAATAGATGACAATATTTTGTAAAAAGAAAAAGCCCTTATTTAACTAAAATTAATATTAACACATATAGTACTTTTAATTTTGATTGTTAGTTAATTATTGATTGCTTTCATAAACATATTTCTCTTAGTAATGATAATATATGTTAACTTCTGAAATCTGACTCCATGTTTTGTATTAGTCCTTTATTTCATATAGCACAGGTTTGCATAACAGAGCACTTTTTGGGAACATAACTATTGTGTTATAGGAGAGATACCTGTATAATAAAAAACTGCATTATAAGTATTTTATTCTAAATGATTCTGTTGTAATAATCTTTACTAGATAATAAACTAAAAATCTACAAGAAGGAAAAAATAACACTTTTATTTCATATTTCTATTTATAAATATATATTTTGCAATAAAAAGTCAATAACTAGAAAATTTTTATTCATTTATATAATAGCCATCTAGTTATAATTAAAATTGGTGAAAATAAGTTATTAGAATCACATGATTCATTATGTGATAAATGCTACATTTTATGTATTATTGAGTTTTTCATGTGAAATAAAGAAATTTTAAAATGAAATTTGTTACTATATAAGTTAAAAAGTTATAATAAAATATAAGTTATATGTTCATAACTTGATTCAAAAATGATAATAATGATAGAAAATTTTTTGAAAGATTCATAAATAAATTAGAAATTATCATAATTTTTAGTTCAGTTGAAAATTTATAAACTCATGAGTGAGTCTAGCATGCAAGTCCACTAGTAATCAGTTTGTATATGTATAAGGCCTCAAACAACTTTAGATGTTCAATGTATGGTGTGCTGTTAGTAATTCTCGCTTGGCTAAAGTTTGGTTCTATCTCAGGATCACTAGCATAAATACTTAGAGCTGTGGTGGTCCTGGCGTTGTACATCTGTGATGTGCTCTTTTACTCTAATGCTCAAGGAATGCTTCGTAGAGACAATGTAGCAGAGCTCTCTATCGCATCTGTGATCTTTTATTGGGATGTTGTAGATTCCTGGGAGTCTATCCCTGCTAGGAACGTCCTTTCCATTGCGTAGGAAGTCATAAATGGTTGGACACCTTCTATATGTGATGTGAATGTGGCGTTTCCTAGCTATCTGTGTAAACAGTGATTGAAGATACGGGTTATAAGTGACCAGTATCCTTTCTTCCTCTTGTCAGTCTTTGTTAGTAATCAGTGTTAATATGCTATGAGAAGTAGAATATTAAAATAATAAACAAGAATGATGCAATTACAAATGAAACACAGAATTTAATAGGAATATATTTGATATTCAAAATTTTTTTAGATTAAATAATTTTTAAGACTTTTCAGCAATTTATTTTAATTGAAAGATTGCTTTAAATTAAAATAAAAATAAGAATAAAAACATAGAGTATATAATTCTTGGAATATTAGTGATAAACTCATCTTAAAAACAGATTGTAAAATTAACTTAACTGTTATTATCAATATTACAGCTATGATCTTATAAATACTCAGTCCTTAATATGATTGGAATTATTCTTTGCAACTTTGGAATCTTCTCATATTGTCTAGATTGTCAAATGTAGCTATGTAATACATGTACACTAGAACCCTGATGTTCTATGTTATCTGAGGCAAACTTGTAAGTGAATATACTGCTTTTCTTATATTGTACTTCATAAAAGAAGGTTTAAAACAATAACATGCGTTACATAATGGTTTGTTTCTGTTACCTTTTATCATTTAATTTTAGTTTGAGATAAATAATTCATGTTAAAATATCAATCACATTGTATGTGTTAGTTATATAATAAATGATGTAAACATTGTTGATATTTAAGTGAATTTAATTATATATAAGTATAAAATGAGGCTTAAAAGTGAAATATCTTGTAAATATTTGAAATTTTTAACCCAGAATGGTAATTTATTTTATCTGCGTTTTCAGTTATCCAAGGTAGCATGGTCCACATTATCTCAGATAATTGGCATTCTAATGTACTTTTCAATTTATGAACATGATTCATTCCTCAGAGTTGTTTATTATAAATTATTTTTACACCTTTTAATTACTTATGAAAATAAAAATAATTACTAGTGATGTAACGAATATTCGGTTACTATTCGGTATTCGGCCTATTCAGCCTATTTTTCACTATTCGGCCAAATACCGAATATTTAATCACTATTCGGCCGAATACCGAATACTTAAAAACAGGATAAATAAATAACAAAAACATAGTAAATTAATCATTTTGGTATTTAGATTTAATGTTATCGAGTTAGTGTTGTTTGTTTATATTTATTTATAACTTGTAACATGCACAAAATAAAAAAGAAAATAATATTAGTCACATGTATTCAGAATTTATAATTACTGTACAAATATCAGCACACGTACACGTCTATCGTTGGAGAATCCTCGCACATCTGAGGATCTGACCCTGCCTATCCTTCTTTTTAAGCGCTCGTCTTTGCTCTTCCCTTTCTCTTTCCTCTTCGCTCTAATCCATGTATACTTGTGCATACATCATAATACGCGCTCACGATACTTTCGATTCTTCACTTTTCCGTCCTAGAGTTCCCATTTTACAATTACGTGACTTCAGCCTGGTGATAACGGAAAAAAGAGACGGATAGGACGTCGCTATAAGTCACAGTTATGATTTCACAGATTCGAGACAGCTTGATAGCCCGAACGGCCCCAGGCTTTCGCCCATGCACGCTAAGTGACTTACATTACAAGCATTTAGCTTTCCGAAGACTATGACAACAATTGTTTGGCATTGACGGCCGCAAATTTCGTGCCAATAAGCTGCCTTGACTTGTTCGATTATGTTATCGACTCAATTTCATATTTATTTTTACATTTTTACTTCACGCTTCTTCTCTGTTCTTTTTCCGTTATTTACACGTGTAGGTCATTTCATTGTTATCCACATTTGATATCATCATTTATCACATACTTCCATGACACTCTTGTCTGTCCGCTACAACTGCCAAGAATTAACGCGATTGGCGAAGCGTAGTGACAGCGAGCAAACAGAGAGCAGGATCCTTGCCATAATGCGGTTTGCGCGCCAATTTTCGTACGTGCGTTAATCAAGCCGAATAGTTTGGCCGAATATTCGGCTATTCGGCCACGCTCCTGGCCGAATATTCGGTATTCGGCCTGAGGCTGAATATACTATTCGTTACAACACTAATAATTACTTGTATTTACTGTTAATAAGCTTTTATCCATCAATAATTTTATTATCTGATTCAAGATCACAAGTTTTACATAAATAGATTGCAAAGATTAGTTTCTTTTTTTCATTAAAAATTTTACTGTAAATCCTAGGCCAGAAGCAAGGAATTTGTTGCCTTTTGTGACTTCTAATATAGCCTGATCAATATAAAATGTATAATATAAGAAAATTTTTTGACACCCCTTCTTCACATTTTAGAAATATTAACTAAACAATTACTTTCAAACAAATAGTATATTTTTTATGATATTTTTGGTCATTTTACTTCATTATTATAATGTATGCTATGCATGCTGAATGTATGAATTTATGCTCCCAGCAATATAACAAGCAGTCTTATTAGATCCTTTTGAAATAGGATGTTGCTTATTAAATTTTTTTTTTTTTTATTTCTGTGCTAGACAATTGAAGGATCTGTTACAATTAAACTTGTTTTTATGATGATTGTTATAGCAAAGGTTTATCAATTTGCTATCAATAGTAGTGCTATTAATGCAATTTTGAACTGTAGCTGTATATTTTGCAATCTTCTCTGATTCCTTATCATTTGATTTCTATCTCTTGATGTTGTGTTATCTATTATTGACAATTTTCTTTTCAACAGTAATTATATTCAAAAGGAATTTATATCCAGGGTTGTTTTAATTTGAAAATTTCATATGATCTTAAATTCAAAATTATTATAATTTGAAAAATATCATTTATAATTCATCCACGTTACTTGCTTTTCTTTATATAAACATTGTTACTGTCAAGCAATTTCCTTTATACTGTATGTATTAATTAATGGAACTTTAGTTCAAAAATTTTTCAATGTAGATTAAAATTTGGGCATTAAAAAACATTAGAAAAGCTTTTTAGAATGTAGATTTTTCCTTTATTCTAGAAGTCAGATTGATAATTTTTTAAATTTGTATTAAAGAACTTTACTTAACCTTCGATTTCAAAAAGTTAAGATTTGGTGCNAAAATTAAAAAATGGGAGAGTCCATATAAAAAATCCTGATCGTGTAGAGGATAAAGTGCTTCATTTTATTAAAGGTGGATCTTCCAAGCTTCAGGTAGCAGTTGTTAATTTTAATTTTAATTTATATATCATTTCATATAATAAATTAGAGTTTTGTGTTTTTTTTTTCTCCTGCTCTAGTTAATAGCAGATTTTGACAAGTTTCTTCTCCTTCCAGAAGCATATTCAGAATTGATAAATAAAATCAATGGTAATTAAAAATTAATATGTGTATATATTTAACTGATATAAAAAAAAAAAGATTCAGAACTAATTTTTCTTTATAGGTATACGTATTAAGGCTGCTTCCAATGGTTTTTCCGACGATTGTGATGTAAGAAAATTTGCAATAAAATAAATATTTATTTACTGCTTATGGCTTAAAACCAAGCTTAAAAACTGTAAAAACTAAAAATATTTTTGTTTTTTAATAATGTATAAATAACATTATATCTACTCCATTACATTTTATGAAGTAATATTTATTGTTGCTGTATGTAAAATAATGTGAAGTTTTATTAATTTATTTTAGTTTCTTTTACCAGAAGAAAAATATTTTACTTTCAAGACTGAAATTGAAGAAGAGATGATGAGATATTCTCATTTAAATGGATATAGGTAATTATATACACACAAATTCTTAATATATTTTTAAGAATAACTTTTGTAAATCTTATATCTTGTGTCTGTTAATATAGCTTGTTAATATTACAAATTAAATTGATATAAATTATTTAGCACGTTATAAATTTCTTATAAATTTACTATTTAATTTTAAATTTAAATTAATATCGGGACTATAGTTGATTTGAATTTTTCATCAGTTATTTCTAATCTGATATGTTTTACTAAATAATATCACATTGACACTTGATATCAACTTTGTCAATTAGTACACAAATGTATCTTCATCTTTTGATCTTCTCTATTTCCTTAATATTATCAGAAAATTTCATTTAATTTTTATTGCTATAAAAAATTAAATTACGCTTTAAAATTGAGCGGCTTACTCAATATTTGCATATCTTAAGCAGAAACTATTGCAAATAGTGCTTAATTATTTATAACAGGGCTTCTTAAACTTTTTTTATTCATGACCCCATTTATGATTGTGATTTTTTTCGCGCCCCCCAATATATATATATATAAAAAAGATGTATACAAGTTTGCAAAAACAATAATGGTGTATTACCACAGTTCACTCTTGTGTTACAATGGAACAGAGACAGCTGAATACACTGAAAAGCGACAACACTACACTAGTTCACACTACAATCAGTGTTGCTGAATCGTTATCTCGCTGCACCAGAACTGACACAAAGCGCAACTCACGAAACCTAAGACACAAAGCATGCCATTTTCAAACTCTCACAAATTATTTTCAATATTTTGCATTAAAATCTCGCGACCCCAAGATTTTGCTAAGCGACCCCAAATGGGGTCGCGACCCATAGTTTAAGAAGCCCTGATTTATAATAATTGATCTCATAAGGAATACAAACAACAAGATTTTATACAGATTTTATAAATAGAAATGTTGATTATAAATTGTAACTTAAATTTCTTACAATTTAGTTTTCAATTAGACTTATTTTCAAAATATGTATACTCAAGTATTATTTAAACTGTAGTTGCTTAAAAGTTATAATTTATAAAATTCTACTCTGTTCTTGGCATTTTGCCAGGTTATTCTAAATCAGAAGCATTCCCCTCATCAAAATTTATAAAAAGTAATGTTGCTGCCAACAATAATTAAAATGTATTTATTTTGAAATAAAGAATTTTAACAAAAATCAATGACTTGTATTGAATAAATGGTAATTATTATTATTTTCTTTAATAAATTTAATTCAAAAGATTTTTAAGTGAATGCATGCATATTCTGTATTATTTTAATATAAATCAATATTTTTTTCTGTACATATATTCTTACATATGTGTTAATATTTCTTTAATACGTACAGTAAGTCACAAAAGTTTACATGCATCTTTCAGAAAAGTAAGTTTTAAAAAACTTTTTGTTTTTTAAAGTTTATAAATAATATTTGTGTTGCACTAATACATTAAGTACATAAGGATGTATTTTTATGTGAGAAATGAAAAAACAAGTTAGATAAGCTATAAGAAATACAATTCTAATGAAAATACATGTCATAAAAAACTACATACAATGTTTAAAGAATTAGAAATGTTCATGTCTAATGAATTTTGAAATTAAATTAATAATGTGGATTCTCTAAAATTTAGAGAATCCACAGTCAATGATGCATTTAGAGTCTAAATGCATCAGTGACTGTTTGCAATCTGTTTGGCATTCATAACACAAGATTTTGTGTTGTATCTGGTTTAATTTTGGTTGTGCTTGTAGTAATGTCATTTCAACAGTTTTTGATTTGTGATGTAGTGCCTTTGAACTATTTATTTGAGTTTATCCAGATATGTTCAATTAGATTTAAATCTGGTGACTGAGCAGGTGACTAGAGCTTTTTGGTATTTTATGAAGTAGCCATTCCTCAGTGATCTTGGCTGTGTATTTAGGATTATTATTCTGCTGAAAGATCCATTATTTTCCAGATCTTAAGCTATTGACATATGTCTACAAATTAGCCTGAAATATTTTCAAGTATTACAGACAGTCTATTTGCACCTTCAATAAGTACCGATTTCCTTATTCCAGCTGTTGCAATTTATTCCTAAACCATTACATTTCCTCTATCGTGCTTTACTGTGGAAACTAATCTTTTAGATTTGGTGAAATAAAACTGGAGACATAAGTCTTCAGTTTTATTTCACCAAATCTTTTCACAATTATCAGATCCAAAAATATTATACTTGATTTCATCAGCAAACAAAATGATTTTCCAAAAATCAGTCTTTGTTGATGTATGATTTGACAAAGTCGAGTCTGCTGATTTGTAATGGAAATTAAAGGCTTCAAGGAACTCTACCATTATATCCTGCAGATTGAAGAATTCTTTGTACAGTCTTAGGATTGTTGCAATATCTCTTGCTAATTTTGAAACAGAATTTTTTCGATTACACAACTTTTCAAGTATCTCAATCACTTAATATTCTGGGCAGCCACATTAATCTTTGTTGAACAATTTCTGGTTGTCTGAAATTATCTTATATTGGTTTGGACTGTTGAATGGCATTTTCTAGCAATTTTTGAAATTTCACCATAAGATTTATTTTCCTTTCATAACTTAATAATCAAATTTCTCATGTTTATAGAAATATTTTTTTCATGAAACCATGTTCACAATTACAAGTAATAGGAAAGTCGATACAATTCTTTAAAACAAATACAAAAAAATGAAATGAATTATTGGGTTGTTCGGAAAGTAATTTCGTTTTTTTTTTTACCACTAGACGGATTAATCATATTTTTTCCTTCATTTTCATTCTAAACCATATTATCATTATATATTTTGACAGCTAGCATTTTAAGGCTTATTTGTAAAAAATTTTGTTTGATTTTGTGCAATTGTTTATTTTTTGTGTCCCATCAAATATGGAAGATCGAAAGCAGCATTTTCGGCATATTTTGCTCTTTTATTACCGTAAAGGTAAGAATGCTGTTTGAGCGAGAAAAAAATTGCGTGACGTGTTTGGAGAAGATGTATTGACAGAACAACAGTGCCAAAACTGGTTTACAAAATTTCTTTCTGGCAATTTCAATATTGAAGATGCACCATGTTCTGGATGGCCAGTTGAAGGCAATGAAAGCAAAATAAAGGTACCGATTGAAGCAAACTGCCAAATAACAACACGTGAAATCACTAAGAGATTAAATTTGTCAAATTGAATCGTTTATGATTACTTGAAACAAATTGGTTTTTGTTTCAAAGCAAATTGGTTTTTGTTTCAAAGCTCGATATATGGGTTCCACATGTTCTTAAAGAGATGCTCTCTTTGATGGGATTTTAAGAAAATATTTTTTTTGAGCATTTACCAGACAATTTAACAATTGATTTGAAAGTGTACTGCCATCAAGTAAACAAATTGAGTAATATCATCAAACAGAGAAGGCGGCCAGCATTGATCAACAAAACAGGTGTAGTGTTCTATCATGATAATGTCAAATTTCACCAAGTTTGGTGACTCGTCAGAAACTGTTATAACTTAGATAGGACGTGCTATCACACCAACCATATTCGCCAGATCGAGCGCACTCAGATTATTACTTGTTATGGTCTATACAAATTTTTTTTAACTGTAAGACGTTTACTTGAAATGACAATGTCAAAAATCACTTGGATCAGTTTTTTGTAAGCAACGATCAAAACTTTTATGAATGTGAAATCATGCTACTACCAGAAACGATGACAACAGGTATTTGACCAAAATGGTCAATATATAATTCAATAAAATATTTATTTATTATAAAAATATTGTGTTTTTTTCCCATGGAAAAAAAAAACAAAATTACTTTCCAAACAACCCAATAGAAGTGTTTAACGGAAAATCATATGCTATACGTGGATTTTTTGACATACATTTTGGAAAAATTTTATATTTTTTTCCAAATTTCTATTGTTTCAATTATGTATTTTATTAAAATATCACTGTAGCATGTAAAATACAATGTTAACAAAGTGTTATCTAAAACTTATATAATTTTTTAAATATTTTCATTTTAAAGATTGTATGTAAACTGACTGTAGTAGTACATACTGTAATTTTTTTTAATTTCATTTCTTTGGGTATTTAAAAAGTTTTTTAATGAATTAAATAAATGAAGTTTTGATAAAGTTATTTGTTGTATGTAATGTGTTTAATGTTGTTTGAATTAAAATATAGAAATTTTAAATAATATAAACTGTTATCATTACAAAAATTAGATTTTATTTTCAAAATTAGTTTATATTTTTCTCATGTACTGAATAGTTTTATGAAATATGATAGAGAATAAATATTTTTAAATTGTTTAAAATGTATGTAAAGTACATGTATTAATTTAATGACCTTGCTGATAATAAGACTATTAATTCAATTAATTTCTAAATTAATATGATTATTTGAGATCTTATTGTCATCCTTATTGGTGAAATAGAATTACATAATTTTTTCTGAAAATATAATTCTATGTGTGTGTATGTGTATAGAAAAAAAAATGACTATTTTAAGCAAAATTCAATTATCTGGATATCTGCATAACCCAAGATCTCAATTGATTTGGCAATTGGAGTTTTATGATAATCAAATTTCAAGTATGCATTAAAAATTTGTTTAAATACTATAGTTAATGTAACATAATTTAATTAAGAAATAATTAAATTCTTTAAAAATTGTCTTTCTAAAAAGTATTAAATTGCTTTCTGAATAGGTCAGANAGGGAGCAAGCCAAATCCCAACGGGAGCTCTGTACTTCAGATATACTAATAATTTATTCTAATAATACTAATATATTACAAAAATAGCAGATTGTCATTGGCAATGGCAAAAGAGTGGAAACATCATTCGCACTTGTTCGCAGAGCAAGTGCGAATGATGTTTCCACTCTTTTGTAAACTCATGTAACTGCCAAACGGAAAGTCCATTGTTTGCAGTGTCCGTTATTTGAGGCGTACATTATACAAGGCACCACTGTAGTTTATATCAACTGTAATCAATAAGACTGTAATATGGACAATATTTTATCAATAGTGGCTTTTGAATAATAATTAAAATGTGTACAATGCAAATTTTGTTTATACATTAAGTACTGTTATAACCTTTGCCAACTCAAATTTAAGTTGTCAATTGTAAAAACAGACTGAACCACTTTTCAATCAGGTCAGGCATAATGATAAATAATTGGTGAATAGTAGTTATTAATTGTTAACTGTTATCTCATTCTCTTTTCTATGATTTATTTCCTTTAATTATATCAATAGTTTGATATATCTAAGAATATTCTAAAATTACAGTGTTATATGTGTTCAAAGCTCTATTTATATTGATAAGATGTACCAGATTATTTAAGGTCTATAACTGTGCTAATTATTAAACAAGTAAAACAGCAAGGCCATTTTTGGGATGAGACTATGTCTTGGAGACTCAGGGCTCAACTTAACACCATTTTGTAAGGAAAGAAAAATGAGCACCATGAGGAAATGAGACAATGAGGAAAAACTGACACCAGTACTTGGGATCTGGTGTAGATTATGGCAGGCTTCATTGCTACCGTTGTTACAATGGGTTGCGTTGTCAAGGGCCTGTTCTTGGCTACGGTAAACAGGGAGATATTTGTACCCAAATTGTTCCGATGTTGCTCTCGTCATTTCGCCATCCTGCAAAACGGTGAGAGCAAGAGAATACATGCGTAACATGTGTGTCACATGTTTGCAAAAATTCGATTTCACAACATTTGCATTTCAAAATTCCCAATGAGTAATGCATGCTCAAATCTCACACTAGCAGCCTATTTGTAGAAACAGTGTCGCCATTTTGTATTTTATTTTGACTCGGTTCTTGGTCCCCTGACTACCTACAAGTCTGGTCTTTTCATGTGCACATGATTTGGGCACCAAATACTCTGTGCCAGATTGCAACTCCTGACATGTACTCCTTCATACCACTAAGGCAGGCATGTCAAAGATACAGCCCGCGACATCAATTCAATAATGCTATTTGTTTATTTTTTTATTATTGTGATACTAAAGAAAATATGATATTTTGTACTTCAACAAATAATACTTAATAAACAAAATTGTTGAACTCAATTATTATTATTATTATTATTGTTTTTATTTTTATTTATTCATATTACTTAGAGATATTTATTTTATTTGGTTTATTTTTATGTTTAATTTCTTGTTTACATTATGTTTTCTCTATTTCATCTTTTGAATTTCAAATTAAAGTCCGTCTTGGCAAGATCATTTATTGCATAATTGCACTATTTTGCATATAAAACGTGTGTTGTTGACATATTAGTAAATTAGTTTATGCCTGTATTTTGAGTTTTGCAATTTTTATTTTTGTATTTTTGGATCAGTTTACAGACCTTCTTCAGGCCTGTAAATTGCCGAAAATGTTTGTTCTGTGATTAAAGTTATTGCTGGAAAGGTACAAATGGTGGCTTTTTATTTTATTGTGAAAAATTTGGTTATTAAAAAGGAATTTTTTGAGTTGGCTACTTTTACATTTGGGCTACTTTTCAGAAAATTTTTGGCTACAAAAGCTAAAAACATCTGGCCTGCTGTCATACTCAAGATAAAAAATTGGCACTTAAGCAGTTTGAGTTTGACACCCCTGCTCTAAAGTGTCCAGCCATTGACAGCATCTCGATTTTATAGACAAGACATAGTCTCTTCAATAATCATATTATATAATTTAGTCTAAAGGTAGGCAGTTAAGCTGTCATTTTATGCTAAGTTTAATACTTAGAAATTAAATATAAAAAATAAATTTATTGAAGAGACAAAAAATTTTCTTTATTTTTCATTGTTCACAGTCACCAATGAGTCCAAAGCAACTTTCACTTATGGAGGTGACTTTTTATTTAAGGCTGTGCTTCCACAAAAAATGTAAAATGGATAAAAATGAAGATAGTTTTGTATCTTCAATATATTTATTTTTTAATGTAAATACTGTTGGCCAATTTTTAATTTTAATCAAATTGGAGATTAATTTTAAATCTGCATGGTAAGCAGAAATTTCAGATTCAGATCCTACTTCAGCTTGACTTTTTTCTTACAGAAACTTCTAAATTAATTAGCTTAGTAATCAGGGATTAATTTTGAATTAAACTTAGCACAAGATGGCAATTAATGAGGGTTGCCATAGTAGTAGTATAGTAGTTGTAACTTCTTATATATTACAAAATATATATTGCAGGACCAGTTGTTTATTGATATCCATAAATGAATGCCCTTCTGCTTGAATAATCTTATCTTAGAGGAAGGTGTTT
>NW_019387150.1:9527-15035 GCF_000671375.1 Centruroides sculpturatus | reverse complement strand
CTTTTATGCAGCAGCACTACTTATTGGTGTAAGCTACAATTTATGTTTCCTTTTAGACCCACTGCTTTGCAGTCTGAAAATGCATGTAAACATTAATCGTAGAAAGACTGGTAACCTTAATTTAAAGATTTTTCTTTTCTTTTCTGTCTATCTGCTTACGTTTCCTCTTTCCTTCCCTTCTTTCGCAGGCTAAACATAAAAATAAACGTATAAAATTTTATAAAATTATTTTTTAGGACAGTTTTCTCTTCCAGAAGACAAACGTCAATTATATGAATTCGATATCAGAGTGCCACTCATCGTTCGCGGTCCGGGAATAAAATCTAAATTGGAGTTAATGGTAAATGAATAATAAGTCAGAAAATAAGATTTTTTAAAAATTAATGTCAGAATTTTTATATACAAGATTAATTTTTATAAAATTCAATGAAAAAACAAATGTACAAACTTTGTTATTAATGTTGATTATAACATCATTATTTAAGATTACCCATTGTATTTCCACACAAATAAGAGCATGCTCTTATATGCAAAACTTGCTTGTTTTGGATTTTGAAACACTTGCTTTGTTTATAAGCATTGCTTCTTCTTAGAAAATTACTGCCAGTATACATTTTTTGTGACTAAACATAAAGAATTGTTTTTACTGAGCAACTGTCAGTACTACATATCAATATTTTTTATTTTATCTGTTAGTATGGCATAACTGGCACACTCCAACTGTAAATTAGCCCCGCTTATAAGAGCACTCTTCTGTGTGTTAGTTTGTTTTGGCCTATAAGAGCACTATACTGCTGTGTCAATGAAAATTAAATATAAATGTACTGATACAATTGCTGTTTGGTGACATTTCCATGGTAACCATATAATGGAGTTCCAATACCATTTAGGAGACTGGAATAATTCAGCAATAAACACATCTGTCAAAGAGTCTTAATTGAATTCCAGTAAGATTTAGTCTTTTCAGCCATATATTTGATGATGGAATGCTTGAATAGAATGATGACCTTTTTGGAAAAATTTATGAAATAATTCTCGAAATACATAAAAAACTTGTTATATTTACTAAAATATAATCAACCAAATTATTTAAACATAAATGAGAACATTGTTATAATTTTGTGACTTGCATGCAAAATCCGACTACTGACACTAGTGTGACCATAGGGTCAGCACCTCTTTGATGCTGCATCAGGATGACACCACTGGACATCTGCAGACACAGAAGCTGCAATGGCTGTTTATTTTTGTTTGAATTCATTATGCAAGTAGTTGCGTGCATAGGCAGTCGGCTCAGGATGGAGGTTGATCAGACAGCGTTATGGAAGAAAAGCACTCTGAGACAAGTTAAAAAAAACAAATATCCATTTATTATATGTTATCTGATCTAAATACTGTCAGTAGCGAGACAAGTAGATATTAAATACTACAGCGACACCGAAGCGTTCACGAGAGAGGAGAGATTATATTAGATTGCCCTAAATACCTGGAGTTAGAAGAGATGATCATCTTTATGGAATGATTGACACTTGAGAGTTTGGCACTAAGAGACAGTTTGAAGATAGGTGTTATCGGAGGAGATATTTCTCTATCAGCAGAGAGGAAGCAAACTAGTGGTTGAGGAACTGGCAACAACTGCCTGAATCTGCCATTTGTTTGTTATTTTAGAATGGCAAAATATGGCCAGAAGGTCATGATAAAGCATCTCTTTCAGCACTGAGAACACGAGACTCTCTCAGGTAGAAAAGTTGACAATTAACACTGCCGATATTGTATTGACAAAATTTCCTTTTTTTTTTTATTAAACTCTCCTTCATAATATATCTGTTATGATGTCATAGTTAGTCACATGATCATATAGAGATTGTCATGTGTAATATAGTTGTTTGTCTTTTAAAGCAATGGCCCTTTTTTCAATTTGAATATCTCCAATACTTCAAGTATCCTGACGGAGTTTGAATGTTTTGATCTCTTGATGATGGAAGCTTTGTCAAGGAGGGCATGCATATCTTTAGTCCAAACATTTTATTTTGAATTAAATCTTCCTGGAATTCAATTAAGGTCCTTTGACAAATTTGTTTTATTTTATTGTAACCATATAAACTTTGTTTACTTTAAATAGTGAATTGTTTTAGGTACTTTGCTGAATATAATGCCAATTTTGTTCCATTTATAAGAACAAGCTCTTACGTGGATAGAAATATAGTTCCATTTACAAAATGATTTGTAAAATTACACTATGAAATGCTTACAGGTGGTTGAACTTGCATGATTGTTATTACACAATACTTTCATTGAACAATGGCATCATTATTAATAATAATTATTATTCATTATATGTGCAAGATGAAACTATATATATATATATATATATATTTCTATTTAATTGAAGTGGATTTAATTTAATTTAACATTAAATTCCAAATTAACTTTTTCTATTTGACTTCTTATCTTACAGGAACAGTAGGGCATCTACTAGTATTTATTTGTTAAATAAAATATTTAATAAACTTTAATTTATAATTGCATATACTTATAGTTTCAATTATAAATTTTAAAAGGAGCCTGTTTTAAACATCGATTTTGCTCCTACATTTATGGATTTGGCCGGAATCAAAATACCAAACGACATGGACGGAACGTCTTTTGCAAATTTATTATACAAGAAACCAAAATCTTGGAGAAATCAGTTTTTTGTAGAACATAAAGGCGAATCGGCAAAAGAAATAAATGGATGTCCTCAATATTTGAACTCTGGAGTTAGCGTAAGTTTCAATTGTTATATGTTATACTTTTTATACATTACAAAAGTGAGAATGAATAATAATAATAATGAATATAAAGTTAATAAATTTAGTTAATTTTGCTCAGAGAGCTGCATGTAGTTAAATAAGGAGAACATATTAAAAAAATACTGAATGTTATTTTTCAAAATTATTTTTCTATTAATTTAATATAGATCAATAATCACTGATCCTATAAAAAAAAAAAAATTTATATCACACAAACTTAATATATTATGTGAACATTTTGATTTTCGATTATCATTTTAAATAATATAGTATCTAAAAATAATCCAAGTAATTTTTTTTTTACTAAAACTGATTGTGAAAGAAAGAAAATAAATAATCTTTAACACATTAAGTGTCACGATAGAGAAGCGTAAGATATTCAATTTGTGTTGCACGTTTGCAATACATGCTTAATGTGTTAATCATTTGTTTAATTTTACAATTACTGTCCCGGCAGTTTTATTAAATGTATATTATATTTTTTATTTGTGCCATCTCCAGAGGAAAGTTCTGTAACATAGTAAGGCAGACAAGAAGCCTCTAATCAACTTTGCCGTAAGACTTATTTTCCTGAGGTGTGAGAAAGGATAAAGAAAGACTTTATTATGTAGTCTTTGTTTGTTAATTTCAGAAATTATTACAATACTGTATTTATGAAATTAATAGATGAATTATTTTCTTTTGAACAGACAACAATAAATAAATGAATGTTTTAATATTAAAAATATAATAAGAGTTGATATATGAACACCTTTTCCTTCTGTTTCAATTTATCTCATAGTACAATCCAAGTCTGAAGACTGGTTAAATATATAATTACAATATTTATATGGCATAACTGGCACACTCCAACTGTAAATTAGCCCCGCTTATAAGAGCACTCTTCTGTGTGTTAGTTTGTTTTGGCCTATAAGAGCACTATACTGCTGTGTCAATGAAAATTAAATATAAATGTACTGATACAATTGCTGTTTGGTGACATTTCCATGGTAACCATATAATGGAGTTCCAATACCATTTAGGAGACTGGAATAATTCAGCAATAAACACATCTGTCAAAGAGTCTTAATTGAATTCCAGTAAGATTTAGTCTTTTCAGCCATATATTTGATGATGGAATGCTTGAATAGAATGATGACCTTTTTGGAAAAATTTATGAAATAATTCTCGAAATACATAAAAAACTTGTTATATTTACTAAAATATAATCAACCAAATTATTTAAACATAAATGAGAACATTGTTATAATTTTGTGACTTGCATGCAAAATCCGACTACTGACACTAGTGTGACCATAGGGTCAGCACCTCTTTGATGCTGCATCAGGATGACACCACTGGACATCTGCAGACACAGAAGCTGCAATGGCTGTTTATTTTTGTTTGAATTCATTATGCAAGTAGTTGCGTGCATAGGCAGTCGGCTCAGGATGGAGGTTGATCAGACAGCGTTATGGAAGAAAAGCACTCTGAGACAAGTTAAAAAAAACAAATATCCATTTATTATATGTTATATGATCTAAATACTGTCAGTAGCGAGACAAGTAGATATTAAATACTACAGCGACACCGAAGCGTTCACGAGAGAGGAGAGATTATATTAGATTGCCCTAAATACCTGGAGTTAGAAGAGATGATCATCTTTATGGAATGATTGACACTTGAGAGTTTGGCACTAAGAGACAGTTTGAAGATAGGTGTTATCGGAGGAGATGATATTTCTCTATCAGCAGAGAGGAAGCAAACTAGTGGTTGAGGAACTGGCAACAACTGCCTGAATCAGCCATTTGTTTGTTATTTTAGAATGGCAAAATATGGCCAGAAGGTCATGATAAAGCATCTCTTTCAGCACTGAGAACACGAGACTCTCTCAGGTAGAAAAGTTGACAATTAACACTGCCGATATTGTATTGACAAAATTTCCTTTTTTTTTTTTATTAAACTCTCCTTCATAATATATCTGTTATGATGTCATAGTTAGTCACATGATCATATAGAGATTGTCATGTGTAATATAGTTGTTTGTCTTTTAAAGCAATGGCCCTTTTTTCAATTTGAATATCTCCAATACTTCAAGTATCCTGACGGAGTTTGAATGTTTTGATCTCTTGATGATGGAAGCTTTGTCAAGGAGGGCATGCATATCTTTAGTCCAAACATTTTATTTTGAATTAAATCTTCCTGGAATTCAATTAAGGTCCTTTGACAAATTTGTTTTATTTTATTGTAACCATATAAACTTTGTTTACTTTAAATAGTGAATTGTTTTAGGTACTTTGCTGAATATAATGCCAATTTTGTTCCATTTATAAGAACAAGCTCTTACGTGGATAGAAATATAGTTCCATTTACAAAATGATTTGTAAAATTACACTATGAAATGCTTACAGGTGGTTGAACTTGCATGATTGTTATTACACAATACTTTCATTGAACAATGGCATCATTATTAATAATAATTATTATTCATTATATGTGCAAGATGAAACTATATATATATATATATATATGCACTATGTATTGGGTTGTTTGGAAAGTAATTTTGTTTTTTTACCACTAGACAGATTAGTTGTCTTTTTCCTGCCATTTTCATTCTAAATCGTATTATCATTATATATTTTGACAACTAGCATTTTAAGGCTTATTTGTAAAAAATTTTGTTTGATTTTGCGCAATTGTTTATTTTTTGTGTCCCATCAAATATGGAAGATCAAAA
>NW_019387150.1:0-9192 GCF_000671375.1 Centruroides sculpturatus | reverse complement strand
TACACAATCACTTACTTAATCTTGTTGACATTATACTGTTTGCAAATAGAAATTTCAAATTTATGTATAATTTTGAAATTTGTAGTTCTCTAGTTAAAAAGTCAAATGATGATTAATTCTGAAAATTTTATTGAGGTTACTGATATAATCATTAATGTGAACTTGGTCATTGCATTATTACTTGGATATTATTACATTTTTGATGTCAGCCACTATAGTGTTAGCTAGCATCTGTCCCATTTGGGCTGCTTATGCTTTAAAATTTATTTCAATATTTAAAACTTGTGTCAGACTTGTTTTCCTTTTGCTTTTGGTCTGTTACAGAACTAATTTTAATGGTCATTTTTTTTTTTAAATCAAGATTATGCACATTAAAAAATTTTAAATTATGTTCTATTCTTTGATTTTCTAGTTCAATATACTAACATTCAGTATTCTATTCTAAATAACTTGCATGAGGAAGACAATAATGACAACAAAATATATGAGCAAACACCATTGAAAGTGCTTGTTCTTATATATATTGTGCTAATTGAGAGAATTTTAATACTGAAAGAAAGTTCTTTATTATATTTAATATGTAAGATACCTAATTTAAAATATTATTTCCATTTTATTAGTTAATAAAATAAAATTTCTCTTAACAGGTTGTGAAAGGATCAGAAATATTGGAAGTTTTGCACAATTGTCAAGATATGAACAATTATTTATTTTCATTGTTTAATTGTCAGTATGAAAAATTCTTCAAAAATTTAGGTATGTCTGAAATAAAACATCATATAAATTTTATGATAATCTATTTAACATATTAAAAATGTTTATTTTTAATATAATGCAATGTTTACAATTTTTTTAAAAGAATATATGAATAAGCACTTTACTTATAAAGTGAAAACAAAAGAGTAAGAATTCTTTTGAGAATTTTTCAAATTTTGTTCAAAATTATGGAATAAATCAGTTATTTCATGATTCAAAAAAGTATTTATACAGTAAAACCTTGATTTAACAGACCAATTTGGGCAAGCGGATGTTTGTTAAAGCTGAAAATCCATAATATAACAAAGTAGGTTTACCGAATGCATATGTTAAACTAATTAATTTCTGAATTTTTAAATCTGTTTACTTATGCAGCTACATTTGTATAATTAAAATTAAGTATGTGCGAGAAGTTTAATTTTACAGAAAAGTTCTATATATGTATTATTGCTTATGTACAGTACTCATTTGTACTCCTGATACTGTAATAAACAAGTATAGAATCTAAATCGAAATAACTAAGTAAACATTTTTTGGGAACTGCACTTTAATTGTATTTAACTAAACAAATAAATAATGATCTTAAAACGAAAACAAAATTTAAATTTCACAAAACACCAAAAGAATTTCTTATTTCTTTGGATGATAATATATTGAGACCCTCCCATTGTGGTGTGAAGATAAGAGCTGTGACTCTTGGATTTGAAAAAAGAAATAACCTATTAAAATACTTTTTTATGTGTAATTAAATTAAAAGTAAACAGGTTTTAATTTTCACTTATGGTGTACGGACTGGAAATTTTGTCTGTTAAATCAAAGTTTTATGGTAATAGTTTGTTCTTTACATTTGAAAATTTACATACTACAACTGCTTTCATTATTATTTAATTTAACTTTGAATCTTCATGTGATGTAATGTTATAATTTTCAAAAAAATATTATAAAATTAGTCATATAGACTTAAAATAGTATTTTATCTTAATATTAAATAATTTATATTTTAAAATATGCATTAGGCTAAATTTTGAAATTTTTCAACAAATTTAATATGAGTATTATCAATCTAAATATAGGAATATGTCTATTGTATATAGCTGTTTTGTTGTAATTGATTTATCATCGTTAATCATATAATGATGATGGTAACCAGTACTGTACACCAATAGTTAATGACTATCTGTTCTACTAAAGAATTAGATGTTCTACGTGAAAATGTTAACTGAGGGTCTATATCCCATTGTTTCAAATAGTCTTAATTACAATGTGCTACAATACAGTCTAAAATTCTTACCAATTTCCTAAAATGTATTTAAAACACAATAAAAAGCCTATATGTGAGTTACAAACACTGTCACATTAAAATTTAAGATGTTTAAAACATGCTAGCTGATTACAAAATTAGAGTACCCAGTGCCAGGAAAAAGTCTAGCAATTTGAGTAATTAGTTGTGAAAAATGTTAGGGTTATGCTAAAGTTTCCTAAATTTAACTATTTTCTCAAAATATTATACTGTATTTCAAATTACATTAGCACATTTAAAATTTGATATGTTAGATTTGGCTAATTTCATAAACTGAATTTAATAATTGAAATGCTCCTGTGAGATGGTAGTAGGATCTTTGACGTGTGGCATGCATTCCACAGCTGTACTGTTTGGTAAAAATGGCAAACATTTTTTTTAATGAAGTAAATTCAAATATTTTTTACTTTAAAAGATGCATCTGTTAAAATAGAGATTTTAAAATGAAGGAAAATCTTTGGTTTTTGTATACTTTTTGAATAATACTGTTTACAGACATTAATGAATATATTGAATATGGAAGCTAAAATTAATGTAATAAAAATTGGAAAAAATAATTAATTGAAAAGATTTCAGTTTAAGTTTTGGATTAGTTTATCATCACTTAATTAAAGGGTAAAGAATGATCGACGGAGGTTGCAAATATTTTTAGAAAGTGTTATGAATTCAAGCATTTGTTTTCTGATCATAAAATTGTAATTTAATAAATATTCTCTTTTGAATACAGAGTAATTTGACTAAATTTTAAGAAAGTTGAAGAAAGATTTATTATTTTAGAAGTTATAATCTTATGGGATGTATTTTGAATTCTTGTTGAAATGAGAAACAGTAAGATTGGAAATTTTCTGCACTACCTTCTTTAACTGTGATTAATTTATAAAATAGATCTACTCATATGCATTAAGCTCTCCTGTTAAGAACAGGTTCCCAACTGTATAGCTTATTTGTAATTTAGATTATGTAATAACGTACAAACAAATTTGAAATTCGTGTTCCAACATTATATTTTTAAACTCTGGTTTCCTGAAGAAGGCCTTCGGTGTAGGTTGAAAACATTTGAAGAGATTTGTTTCTGTTCTGCTGGGTTGAAGGTGAGCTTTATTGAGACGACATAATTTGTTTTCATCAGCATTTGAACTTGTTCAAAAGTACACGAGTTTTTAAAAAATCGACTAGAATTTATAAGAATAATTCGAAGCAATGTCTATTAAAACTTATTTAGCAAAGGGAGTTTGGTAGACATTTGTGAAAATTTAACAGAAAAGAATTTTAAGTCTCAAGAAATTTGCACAGCGGATATTCTCTATTTTTGCTTCTATGTATCTTTGCAAACAAACTTCATCAATAACTTGGCATGTTTTTCAAAACATCTGCATGTGATTTTAACACCCTGCCAGAATGTAACTTACAAAATTGTGTGTGGAGAAAGTTTATTGTGAAAATAAATTTTCCCTATGTAATCATTGGCTGAAAAATGTATTGAGATCATGCAATCTATGAAGTTTGTATGTGAAAACCAATGTTCTACTTGGAAGATGTTTTATGAGTTATGCCTGTATTATATTTAAAAGTATAAATCAAAGTAAAAAAATCACAGGTAACATCATATTAATTGCAGTCATTAAGTAGTTCATTACTTTGTGATAAAATTTTAATCAGTGTCTACAATACAATACTCATCTTATTGAAATAAAAAATTTATGATAAATTCAGCACTTTGTTTCAAATTTGTAAGTTTTTAATTTTTTTATGTCTTGATTCTCAAAGTGCTTTTCCAAAATTCAAAACAAGAAAAATTTGAATTTTCCTGATCAGAAACCCTAATAGAAATGTTATATATATATATGTAATGTGTGTGTGTATTTTACATGCAAATATTAACTGAAAACATGACTAATCAGAAATTAGAATGATGATTGCATGATTTAAAATTAGATAAAGTCTTGTTCATAAATCAAAATTAAATAAAAATAAATTTATACATCTTTATTTATTTTTATTGTTATAGCTAATGTAGAAACAATGCTAAAACGGGACAGACTGCTAGCTCCTCACTATCGTTATTATGTACGTGAAATGCGGATTTTGGCATACACACAATTACTGGAATCTTACCGAAGTCTCACGCTGCAATATATGGCTGTAGCATTTGGTGTTAGTGTGGAATTTATCGACAGGTTTGAAATTTTCTTATTTTGAAAGATTAGAATAAGATATCAAGTAATTTGAAAAACTTCAAATTTTTACAGATCTGTCTTTATTAATACATATTACTTAAGAAAATACCTCATTTAAATATTATTGTTGTTTATAACTTTAAGTGGAATAAATGTAATGTTAAAACAATATCATCCATGACAGTTTTCTTTTGAAATTATTATTAATGCTTAATTAAAATACATATAAATTATAATGTGATGATTATATATATATATATATATATATATATAACTGATATGTGTAATTAATATTTCAGAGAATTGGCTAGATTTATAGCAGCTGGTAGACTGCATTGCAAAATTGACAGTGTTGGAGGAATTGTAGAAACAAATAGACCTGATAGTAAAAATTATCAATATCAAGTGAGTTAATAATAACATAGCAATAGATCATTTTTAAATAGTAAAATTTATTCTGTAAATTGAAAACTTTTTATACAGAAATTTGAAGGTAAATGGAGTTTTTGTTAAAACTAAAAAATCTAAATATGAATATATTAAGATATTTTCATAACTAAAATTTTATATACAGTGGAACCTCACTTAATGAGCATAATTCGTTCCATAGTCTTACTCATAATGCAAAACGATTTTTCCCATATAAATTTATGTAAATACAATAATGCATTCCATGCCAAAAAAAATACTCAAATATTTTATGTATAACGTTTATTCAAAGAAAATTATACAATATACATTGTTAAGGAGCGTTAATCCTCATTATCATTTCTTCTAGCATTGAATGAATCAACTTGAAATACAAATTTGATTTGCAGAAAACAAAAGAATCACAGACAATATGTCTGATAAGCACGTCAAACAATATGCCAAATTTTTGGGCTATGTAAAGGCTATAATTAAATAGTAGAAATTAATTTGATTAGAAGTAGGCAGTTATGCTGCCATCTCGTAATAAATTTAATGACTGATTCCAAATTAAATTTTAGAAATGTCTGTCATTAAATTTATTACGAGATGGCAGCATAACTGCCTACTTTTAATCAAATTAATTTCTACTATTTAATTATAGCCTTTACATAGCCCAAAAATTTGGCATATTGTTTGACGTGCTTATCAGACATATTGTCTGTGATTCTTTTGTTTTCTGCAAATCAAATTTGTATTTCAAGTTGATTCATTCAATGCTAGAAGAAATGATAATGAGGATTAACGCTCCTTAACAATGTATATTGTATAATTTTCTTTGAATAAACGTTATACATAAAATATTTGAGTATTTTTTTTGGCATGGAATGCATTATTGTATTTACATAAATTTATATGGGAAAAATCGTTTTGCATTATGAGTAAGACTATGGAACGAATTATGCTCATTAAGTGAGGTTCCACTGTATATAAAATTTTAGTTATGAAAATATCTTAATATATTCATATTTAGATTTTTTAGTTTTAACAAAAACTCCATTTACCTTCAAATTTCTGTATAAAAAGTTTTCAATTTACAGAATAAATTTTACTATTTAAAAATGATCTATTGCTATGTTATTATTAACTCACTTGATATTGATAATTTTTACTATCAGGTCTATTTGTTTCTACAATTCCTCCAACACTGTCAATTTTGCAATGCAGTCTACCAGCTGCTATAAATCTAGCCAATTCTCTGAAATATTAATTACACATATCAGTCAGATATATATATATATATATATATATAATCATCACATTATAATTTATATGTATTTTAATTAAGCATTAATAATAATTTCAAAAGAAAACTGTCATGGATGATATTGTTTTAACATTACATTTATTCCACTTAAAGTTATAAACAACAATAATATTTAAATGAGGTATTTTCTTAAGTAATATGTATTAATAAAGACAGATCTGTAAAAATTTGAAGTTTTTCAAATTACTTGATATCTTATTCTAATCTTTCAAAATAAGAAAATTTCAAACCTATCGATAAATTCCACACTAACACCAAATGCTACAGCCATATATTGCAGCGTGAGACTTCGGTAAGATTCCAGTAATTGTGTGTATGCCAAAATCCGCATTTCACGTACATAATAACGATAGTGAGGAGCTAGCAGTCTGTCCCGTTTTAGCATTGTTTCTACATTAGCTATAACAATAAAAATAAATAAAGATGTATAAATTTATTTTTATTTAATTTTGATTTATGAACAAGACTTTATCTAATTTTAAATCATGCAATCATCATTCTAATTTCTGATTAGTCATGTTTTCAGTTAATATTTGCATGTAAAATACACACACACATTACATATATATATATAACATTTCTATTAGGGTTTCTGATCAGGAAAATTCAAATTTTTCTTGTTTTGAATTTTGGAAAAGCACTTTGAGAATCAAGACATAAAAAAATTAAAAACTTACAAATTTGAAACAAAGTGCTGAATTTATCATAAATTTTTTATTTCAATAAGATGAGTATTGTATTGTAGACACTGATTAAAATTTTATCACAAAGTAATGAACTACTTAATGACTGCAATTAATATGATGTTACCTGTGATTTTTTTACTTTGATTTATACTTTTAAATATAATACAGGCATAACTCATAAAACATCTTCCAAGTAGAACATTGGTTTTCACATACAAACTTCATAGATTGCATGATCTCAATACATTTTTCAGCCAATGATTACATAGGGAAAATTTATTTTCACAATAAACTTTCTCCACACACAATTTTGTAAGTTACATTCTGGCAGGGTGTTAAAATCACATGCAGATGTTTTGAAAAACATGCCAAGTTATTGATGAAGTTTGTTTGCAAAGATACATAGAAGCAAAAATAGAGAATATCCGCTGTGCAAATTTCTTGAGACTTAAAATTCTTTTCTGTTAAATTTTCACAAATGTCTACCAAACTCCCTTTGCTAAATAAGTTTTAATAGACATTGCTTCGAATTATTCTTATAAATTCTAGTCGATTTTTTAAAAACTCGTGTACTTTTGAACAAGTTCAAATGCTGATGAAAACAAATTATGTCGTCTCAATAAAGCTCACCTTCAACCCAGCAGAACAGAAACAAATCTCTTCAAATGTTTTCAACCTACACCGAAGGCCTTCTTCAGGAAACCAGAGTTTAAAAATATAATGTTGGAACACGAATTTCAAATTTGTTTGTACGTTATTACATAATCTAAATTACAAATAAGCTATACAGTTGGGAACCTGTTCTTAACAGGAGAGCTTAATGCATATGAGTAGATCTATTTTATAAATTAATCACAGTTAAAGAAGGTAGTGCAGAAAATTTCCAATCTTACTGTTTCTCATTTCAACAAGAATTCAAAATACATCCCATAAGATTATAACTTCTAAAATAATAAATCTTTCTTCAACTTTCTTAAAATTTAGTCAAATTACTCTGTATTCAAAAGAGAATATTTATTAAATTACAATTTTATGATCAGAAAACAAATGCTTGAATTCATAACACTTTCTAAAAATATTTGCAACCTCCGTCGATCATTCTTTACCCTTTAATTAAGTGATGATAAACTAATCCAAAACTTAAACTGAAATCTTTTCAATTAATTATTTTTTCCAATTTTTATTACATTAATTTTAGCTTCCATATTCAATATATTCATTAATGTCTGTAAACAGTATTATTCAAAAAGTATACAAAAACCAAAGATTTTCCTTCATTTTAAAATCTCTATTTTAACAGATGCATCTTTTAAAGTAAAAAATATTTGAATTTACTTCATTAAAAAAAATGTTTGCCATTTTTACCAAACAGTACAGCTGTGGAATGCATGCCACACGTCAAAGATCCTACTACCGTCTCACAGGAGCATTTCAATTATTAAATTCAGTTTATGAAATTAGCCAAATCTAACATATCAAATTTTAAATGTGCTAATGTAATTTGAAATACAGTATAATATTTTGAGAAAATAGTTAAATTTAGGAAACTTTAGCATAACCCTAACATTTTTCACAACTAATTACTCAAATTGCTAGACTTTTTCCTGGCACTGGGTACTCTAATTTTGTAATCAGCTAGCATGTTTTAAACATCTTAAATTTTAATGTGACAGTGTTTGTAACTCACATATAGGCTTTTTATTGTGTTTTAAATACATTTTAGGAAATTGGTAAGAATTTTAGACTGTATTGTAGCACATTGTAATTAAGACTATTTGAAACAATGGGATATAGACCCTCAGTTAACATTTTCACGTAGAACATCTAATTCTTTAGTAGAACAGATAGTCATTAACTATTGGTGTACAGTACTGGTTACCATCATCATTATATGATTAACGATGATAAATCAATTACAACAAAACAGCTATATACAATAGACATATTCCTATATTTAGATTGATAATACTCATATTAAATTTGTTGAAAAATTTCAAAATTTAGCCTAATGCATATTTTAAAATATAAATTATTTAATATTAAGATAAAATACTATTTTAAGTCTATATGACTAATTTTATAATATTTTTTTGAAAATTATAACATTACATCACATGAAGATTCAAAGTTAAATTAAATAATAATGAAAGCAGTTGTAGTATGTAAATTTTCAAATGTAAAGAACAAACTATTACCATAAAACTTTGATTTAACAGACAAAATTTCCAGTCCGTACACCATAAGTGAAAATTAAAACCTGTTTACTTTTAATTTAATTACACATAAAAAAGTATTTTAATAGGTTATTTCTTTTTTCAAATCCAAGAGTCACAGCTCTTATCTTCACACCACAATGGGAGGGTCTCAATATATTATCATCCAAAGAAATAAGAAATTCTTTTGGTGTTTTGTGAAATTTAAATTTTGTTTTCGTTTTAAGATCATTATTTATTTGTTTAGTTAAATACAATTAAAGTGCAGTTCCCAAAAAATGTTTACTTAGTTATTTCGATTTAGATTCTATACTTGTTTATTACA
>NW_019387149.1:107611-109503 GCF_000671375.1 Centruroides sculpturatus | reverse complement strand
TTTACAATAAATGAATTTGTAAAAATTAAACGTTTTATACAAATATTGTAAAATTTTTGTTTCTATAAATAGCCTGATTATGTTGTTGCTTATTCATATAAAATTTCTCAAAAATTTGGCAGGTTTAAAGTTACAAAAGTTGTATTTTAAATCATTTTTTTTCTGACGTTTGATTTTTATAATAATAACTAATTAATGAAATACAGATTACATTGGTTACGTCTCACTAAATATTTCCTACAAAACTTAATAAATAACAGAAAAAACCGCTTGAATATATATTTGAAGGTCATCGAAATCGCTCCAAAACAACTTCAGCTTTTAGTGTATCAGAAATGCGGCATTTTTAAAATTATATATTATTTTGATGTTATTGAACAAATGCAAATTTATTCTTTAATACGCAATGCACGTATCCGAACTTGTATATTATATAGATGTCGAAATTCCCCCCTTCCGCGGGGAGAGAAACAAAATTAATGCTTACCGTGAAGAACTCTGCTTCTATTTATACTATTTTAGATGCGGCTTTTTGCGTTTTTGATTGTGTTTTAATAGGGTACTTCAAGAGAATGTTCACTAAGAAAGGATTTCTCGAAATTCCCACTCGCGGGGAGTGTTATACATTTATAACAGACTCATGTGACTGTGTAGTAGACATTGTGCATGCTTAACTGGGGGAAAAGGAAGGAGGAAAGGTCAGCGAAATACGTGTGTAAAGAAGGATTACTTCGAAAGACTAGCATGTAAATTTTAAATGTTAAATCAATTTAAACGTAATTACAAGTGTATAGAAGAAATTTTAAAATTGTTTAAACTCATCAAAAAGGTATGTAAAATAACATGACCTTATACGTTTGTTTATTTATACTGTTGTAACTTGTGAACTTTTATTTTAGTTGGCTGAAGAGGGGCAAGAAATGCCCGAAACGTGTACAACCGAAAGAAACACGTATCAACTGAACAAAATTTAATTCTGTTATTTGCCAAGTGTCTGTATAAATACGATAAATATTTTGTGTTTGGATTAAAAATTACTGGCACGGTTTCAAAAATACTAGAATTTATAATAGATACATTTTGAGCCACAGCAACACGTAGCCCGGTACGGCTAGTACCATATAAAGACAAGGTTTTCTTATCATATTAGTGGAGACTTTATGGTTGTTAATATAATGTGACATAACAACTATTTAAATATTAAATTACTTTACAAATAAATCTTTTAACATTTAAAACATATAAAGACATACCGACAATAAGTTTTTACTTGTACTTCTAATAAAACTTCTCATATCAGAAGTACAAGATAAGATTTATTTAACAGCTAAAATAAAGAATATACTTTTTAGTAAAATTTAAACAATCCAGATGACTTATAACCATTGAATCACTGTAACTTTTCTGCTCTCACCATTGCAAAATCAATTGGAAATCGGTCTTCACCCAATTAAAACTGTTTTTAAAATTATTTTAATAATTAATTACTAAAAAATTTTAATATTAATTTTAATAAAAATGGTTTGGTTCATTAATATTATTATTATTATTTATTTTCTTTACACATCTATCAAGACATGATTTTAACGTAATTAAGAATAAGTAGCCTCAGAACTTTTCTACCAGGAAAATATTTTATTTTTTAAATTAAAAATTCAAGGTGTCTAATTATTATTTAATACGTAAACTTATAATTACGAAATATTTTTCTATTATTCGGAGACGATATTAAAAATAAATAATAAACCAGTTTGTATATTGGTCACATTGATTACATTGAGCTCCTCTGAATAATTCATAACATTCCTACAGAATTACAGATACATTATGCCATAAAACCGTGATAGTCATTACCAGAACGGTGAGTAAAATAATGTTAAAATCATTTAATC
>NW_019387149.1:93625-104814 GCF_000671375.1 Centruroides sculpturatus | reverse complement strand
TGTATCCTTGCCCAATTTGCACAATCTGGCGTCAGGCATTTATTGAAGCTACCGGGCATGGTTAAAACTCAAGACAGCGTAAGCACAATTATTCCAGATATTACAGGTTCCGACAAGTAAAGAATTTTTATAGTCCTGCCACAAATATGATATATATTGATTATTGACCATTTGTGACATGCTATAACGAGCAAAAAATTAAAAAAACTAATAGGTAGGTTTAAAATTAATAAATACAAATGTATTCTGACAGTGAATGAGTTAATTATGCTTTCTATTTGCAAAATTCCTCAACCTTAACGCAAAATAAGAAAAAAAAATGAATTTTTAAGAAATTTGCGGGATTTCCCGGGATAAGAAAAATTTCCCGGGATATTTCCCGGGTTAAAAAAACAACCGGGATCCCGGGATCCCGGAATCCTGTTTGAGAAACCCTAGATTGAGCCAACTGATCACAAAATTAAATTTACATTAAAATTTTTTAAATTGCAAATAAAAATTTGTCGAATGGAATTATTTCAGATCATAAAATTAATTTTATTTTAACAATAAGACAAAGTTTTTTCTTATTTTTTTTATTTATGTTATGTATAATAAAACTAATAATAATAAGACAAAGTTTATGTCTTATTATTATTAGTTTAATATATTCTTTCTACTTATTATAAAATTAATTTGCAGTAATAATTTTTACAATTTGTTCTAATATTAAAACACAACTTAAAATAATAATATAACAATAAGGCAAAGTAAAATAGGAAAATAGTTCGATATAATAATTATTTAAATTATACTTGTTACTTATTTAATAAATATCGTATAGAGAAGAATGCTTTTTAAAATATTTGTGGTAATAACAAACTTTTTATTATTATTCAATCTTAGACACCAAAAGAAGTTCGATGTCTAAATAATTGTAGTTCTAGTTTTTAAAAAGTTTTTTGTGTATAAAATTTAATCTATGAATTTTTAAATGTTTTTATAAATTTGAATTAAATTAATTTTATTTTAACAATAAGGCAAAGTTTTTGTATTAATTATTTTTTTTATTTAATATCAATCAATCAAAGTTTTTATTGTACTAAGGTATAAATCCTTGTTACAGGGGGTTATTTTATACATGAAAACATGAAAAAGCCGTAGCAGTTTGTTTTACATCTTATGTTTTTTTTACAAACAAATAATTTTACAGAGAAAGAAAAATTACATAAAACGTTTTAGTTGTATATCATACATATCACAATTCAAAATTTGAATAAATACACATAGATCCGACATGAGTTCTGAGCAAATAGTTAATTCTATTACCGAACATCCATTATGATTTATATATGTAAATTCAGTAGGACAGTCAAATCTTACACTTCCATTCATAATATGTAACTGTAGTTCATGTGTATATTTGAGCAGTTGCATTCCAAGTTTATTATATTTTTTTATCTTTGGATTCTCTGTTATTGAATCTTAATGAATTGAGACCATAATATAACGTATCCATCTGTTGAGCTATTCAGGCATTCATATCGCCTATCATTATAATGTTTGGAGAAATATGTTTTGCAATTTTCACATTGATCGAATATTTTATTTATAATTTCTAGTTGTTTTGGAGTAGTGTATATCAAAATTATTATAAGCTTTTTAAATAACGATTTTATAGTTGAATTAGTAAGATGTAGTAAAACCAGTATGTAGTTAACAGTTTTTTTTTATTAAATTTAATCTCTCCAATATTTGTTCTTTCTTTCTTTCTTTCTTTTTTTTTATTGACTAGGTTGTTCGATTTGACAGAACTTCCGGAGGAGTATACTCTAAAAAATCTTCGGCGTAAACTAGTTGATTCTGAGTTAAACTATAAGTAATTTTATGCTGATTTATTATGAAATAATCATCTCTTAATTTAATTTGGTAACCACGTTGTTTTTAGATCGATGTAATAAGGCAAAAGCATTTTTCTTCTTAGCCGTGAATCCTTAACTAAGTCTGCAGTTAGATTTACATTCTTCCATTCTCCTAATATTTTACTTTGTTTTAACTGATTAAACTACATCAATATATTATTTCGTATTTGTTCTATTTTTAAAGTTATACATTTAATGTTAATTCTAGGATTGGGTATATTATGAATAGATTTTATGTTTTCTTCTTCATTGTTTGGCTTTTTACTAACAAATGCTTGAAAGTCTAATAGTTCTTTATGATTCTTATCTATCATAATATTTGTAAAATCGTAAATTATTAACTTATTATTATTAATAGCATTATTCTTAGCGTCAAGTCTAATTGTATTTGTTTTTTGTAAGTATCCAGTTTAGTTAATTCTAATTCAATTTTTTCGTATTTTTCATTCACCAATTGTAGTTGTTTTTTGAATTCTATAATTTCGGTGTAAATATTTTTAATTTCATCACGAATAAGCGTAAATTGGTTATCTGTCTTTTGGTTGCTAGCAGTAATAAGTTCAGCTATCTTTAGCCATAACTCTGCAGTTGAGATGTCTGATGACTCTGGATTAGTTAACTCTATTAAACTATTAGATTTAGAATTCTCACCTGATGTATTTGGACAAACTGTTCTTCTTCTTGCTGTATAGTCGGTTATTAGATTAGTTTCGGATCCAGATGATTTTGCATAGTTAGATAGTTAATATGAGCGGTTAGTAGGTGGACTTCCTCTTTTTGAAGGTGTTTTCTGTCGAGGTCCAGGGTTAGATTCTATGCCAGACATTAGCAATAGTAGTAAAATCAGTTTATGATTAATCATTATAGCGAACATGGAAATATTTTATGGTAATTAACAAGAAAAAAAGCGTTTGGGGAAGCAAAGGAAAAAAAGCCACAGACGGACTTGACTATCCAAGCGTCCCCCTTCTTTTTGTATTAATTATTAAATGTTTTAATATCCGAGAAAATTAAAACACAATTCTATGAAATAATATAACACCAAAACAAAATTATTATTGAATTTTTTTTTTATTTTTACATTAATAGATTAAATTAGTTTATTTTATTTAAGCTTTTCCAGTTTTTTCATTCACTTTATCTAAAACACGACATACTCCTGGTCTAATTTATAAAATATGAGAAGATTACAAATAATTTGGTCGAGTAATAGTTTTATCATCAATAATAGAATTAATTATTTTCTTGGTGGATATTTGTCTTAATATTCTGGTACATGACAGTTTGAAATAATATAACAGTGAAATTATTTAGAAAAGGTTTTTATTTTTACATTACAATTCATTTAAGTGTTTCCACTTTTTCCTTCAGTTTATCTAAAGCAAAAAATTTCTGCACCNTAAAGAACTCTGCTTCTATTTATACTATTTTAGATGCGGCTTTTTGCGTTTTTGATTGTGTTTTAATAGGGTACTTCAAGAGAATGTTCACTAAGAAAGGATTTCTCGAAATTCCCACTCGCGGGGAGTGTTATACATTTATAACAGACTCATGTGACTGTGTAGTAGACATTGTGCATGCTTAACTGGGGGAAAAGGAAGGAGGAAAGGTCAGCGAAATACGTGTGTAAAGAAGGATTACTTCGAAAGACTAGCATGTAAATTTTAAATGTTAAATCAATTTAAACGTAATTACAAGTGTATAGAAGAAATTTTAAAATTGTTTAAACTCATCAAAAAGGTATGTAAAATAACATGACCTTATACGTTTGTTTATTTATACTGTTGTAACTTGTGAACTTTTATTTTAGTTGGCTGAAGAGGGGCAAGAAATGCCCGAAACGTGTACAACCGAAAGAAACACGTATCAACTGAACAAAATTTAATTCTGTTATTTGCCAAGTGTCTGTATAAATACGATAAATATTTTGTGTTTGGATTAAAAATTACTGGCACGGTTTCAAAAATACTAGAATTTATAATAGATACATTTTGAGCCACAGCAACACGTAGCCCGGTACGGCTAGTACCATATAAAGACAAGGTTTTCTTATCATATTAGTGGAGACTTTATGGTTGTTAATATAATGTGACATAACAACTATTTAAATATTAAATTACTTTACAAATAAATCTTTTAACATTTAAAACATATAAAGACATACCAACAATAAGTTTTTACTTGTACTTCTAATAAAACTTCTCATATCAGAAGTACAAGATAAGATTTATTTAACAGCTGAAATAAAGAATATACTTTTTAGTAAAATTTAAACAATCCAGATGACTTATAACCATTGAATCACTGTAACTTTTCTGCTCTCACCATTGCAAAATCAATTGGAAATCGGTCTTCACCCAATTAAAACTGTTTTTAAAATTATTTTAATAATTAATTACTAAAAAATTTTAATATTAATTTTAATAAAAATGGTTTGGTTCATTAATATTATTATTATTATTTATTTTCTTTACACATCTATCAAGACATGATTTTAACGTAATTAAGAATAAGTAGCCTCAGAACTTTTCTACCAGGAAAATATTTTATTTTTTAAATTAAAAATTCAAGGTGTCTAATTATTATTTAATACGTAAACTTATAATTACGAAATATTTTTCTATTATTCGGAGACGATATTAAAAATAAATAATAAACCAGTTTGTATATTGGTCACATTGATTACATTGAGCTCCTCTGAATAATTCATAACATTCCTACAGAATTACAGATACATTATGCCATAAAACCGTGATAGTCATTACCAGAACGGTGAGTAAAATAATGTTAAAATCATTTAATGCTGTAATTTAAATAAATTCTCAATTTGTCAACAAATATTCTTTATGTGATTTAAATTTTTATTTTCGAATATGACATGCCCATGTATTTTTATCGCTATGGTGCGCTAAATTCTATTATTTTCTATAACTGTAGAAATATTATATTCATTACAGATTACTTTATAGTCAACTATTCGACTAAACAGAATAGAATTGGAATTAGAAAGGTAACTAGATCAGTTTATAAACTCCTGGAAATTCTTCCGTTATATTCTATCCCCTGCTATAAAATTAATAATTATCACTATACATTAATGGATGCACATAGTAAGGTTTTGTGCGTTATATACGTATTAATTTATAATGATTCGATATTATATTTCCCGATTTTAATAGAAAAGTAAATCTCGTGCAGCCTGAAAACGTACTATAAATTTGCTATAGAATTGAAACATCGTAATTAACGTTAACTTTATTGTTTTATTTATTTGTCGAAACCGTGTCTTCTTGTTGTTGTTTTGTTTCGTTCAATGTCACGACTTGTTGAATTTATTGACAGTTGGCAAATAGTTTCATCATCAACTTTTAATCCATGTAGATACGCATTTTGGCTTTCGCCCTCTTCAGTCTGTTACATAGATAGGTTGTATCTTATGTACAGTGGTGCCTCGTATAACATACGCCTCGAATAACGGACGCTGTGAACAACGGACTTTCTGTTTGGCCGTTACGTGACTCGAGCAACGGACTGGCTTCATACAACGGACTTTCCGTTCGGCAGTTACGTGAGGCGAACAACGGTCTTTCTGCGAACAAGTGCGAATGATGTTTCCACTCTTTTGCCGTTGCCAATGACAATCTGCTATTTNGTTTTGGAAATGTTGAGTGGAATTAGTCTAGAATCGGTTAATTTTATAGAAGAAAACCTTTCGAACAGCCTTAGTCCGTAAAGTTCCCACCTATCGGGCTGCGATTGGCTCACTCCTACAACGTAATTTTCGGTTAGCGTGGAACGTATCTAAGCGTTATAGGGGGGTCTACTGTATATTATTAGTATATCGGAAGTACAGAGTTCCCGTTGAGATTCGGCTCGCTCCCTTGTTTATTACGTACATTACCTCAGTGCAGGGTATTTACATTTATTCGAGTGTTGTGAAAATCATGGCTTCTAAATAAACAGAAAGGTGATTTGAATTGAAACAAAGCAAGACATTATCAGAAGGAGTGAAATTTGACAAAAAGTTCCTTGTCAAAGGGGGAGAAGTTCGGGAGTTTACCAACACTCATTATCCGAACAGAGCTGAGGCCAACAAGATCAATGATTTCTACAATGACCCCCCTTGCCCGTCATTTTCGACAGGTGTTGAAGAAGAGAAAGAAACAGACCACCTTGGACATATTTTTCAAGAAGCCAGCTGCCAAAAAACAAAGGATGAAACAAGAGATGACCCTGCAAGCTCCGATAGCCTCTCCTGAATCTGACTCCAATTTAAAAACAATAAAAACAGACCTTCTGCAATGTGTAAAAAGTCTGTATCTGTATGAATGTGTAAAGAAAGTGTTCCTCCACCTCCTCCTCACAACATCTGACTACCTGGCATAATTGGTGACTGCTCCATTTTCATTTTTTATAGTACAATACGGTTATTTTATGCCGAGGAACGAATTATATGTTTTAACATGTATTTCTATGGGAAAATGTGTTTCGTATAACGGACTTTTCACTTAACGGACATGCACCTGGAACGGATTAAGTACGTTATACGAGGCACCACTATACATCTGTCAGGCACCTTCCGCATTACGTCTTCCCTCAGTAGTAGTGGTTTGAGCTAGGGTTTCTCATTTCCCGGTCTTTTGCTTGTCCCGGGATCCCGGGATAAAAGTGAACTGTTTCCCGGGATCCCGGGAAATCCCGGGATAAAATTAATTATTTTTAAGGTATACAAAATATCTTGAAATCAAATGATATAATTATTTTCCATTTTTTAAAGTAATTTTAAAGTTCTGTAACCTCCAAAATCATATTAATAATGCTGTGTAAGGTCTATAGGCCTATAATAAAAATTACCTTTAAATAACGTAGAAATTTTCACAAATAGAAAAAAATTAATTAAAGTTTGCTGGAAACTGCATACAACAACAACAAAAAAAATGTTTTGAATTGAGTTAAAAATTAAAAAAATGAACTTCTAATTTAGAAGGTAATTTTCGTTTTTTAAATAAAATATAATACAAAATATTGCAAACTTTTATAAGATTTTAAAAAGCAAAGATGGTCAATACTCCGATAACTCACTCTAATTCTTATTTTAGTAATGAAAAGTCTTGCCACCGAGAATGCCCTTTCCGATTCAATTGATGTGATTGGAATAGTGTTTAATGCATTTAAGAGAAGACAGATATTATGTGTTTTTTCACCTGTAGCCTGGAAGATTTCGAGTTCGTTTTCGAGATTGTAGTACTTCTTTCGCTCTCTAGTATTCTTGATTTGTCTACCTTGGCTGCTTTAATAGCGGCATCAAGCTTAGAGCTCGATAATTCGGCAATTCATTTGGCTTTAATAATCAGGTTTATGAAGAAAAACTTCATACTTGCAGACTTTGTACTCGTTTGTATCCTTGCCCAATTTGCACAATCTGGCGTCAGGCATTTATTGAAGCTACCGGGCATGGTTAAAACTCAAGACAGCGTAAGCACAATTATTCCAGATATTACAGGTTCCGACAAGTAAAGAATTTTTATAGTCCTGCCACAAATATGATATATATTGATTATTGACCATTTGTGACATGCTATAACGAGCAAAAAATTAAAAAAACTAATAGGTAGGTTTAAAATTAATAAATACAAATGTATTCTGACAGTGAATGAGTTAATTATGCTTTCTATTTGCAAAATTCCTCAACCTTAACGCAAAATAAGAAAAAAAAATGAATTTTTAAGAAATTTGCGGGATTTCCCGGGATAAGAAAAATTTCCCGGGATATTTCCCGGGTTAAAAAAACAACCGGGATCCCGGGATCCCGGAATCCTGTTTGAGAAACCCTAGATTGAGCCAACTGATCACAAAATTAAATTTACATTAAAATTTTTTAAATTGCAAATAAAAATTTGTCGAATGGAATTATTTCAGATCATAAAATTAATTTTATTTTAACAATAAGACAAAGTTTTTTCTTATTTTTTTTATTTATGTTATGTATAATAAAACTAATAATAATAAGACAAAGTTTATGTCTTATTATTATTAGTTTAATATATTCTTTCTACTTATTATAAAATTAATTTGCAGTAATAATTTTTACAATTTGTTCTAATATTAAAACACAACTTAAAATAATAATATAACAATAAGGCAAAGTAAAATAGGAAAATAGTTCGATATAATAATTATTTAAATTATACTTGTTACTTATTTAATAAATATCGTATAGAGAAGAATGCTTTTTAAAATATTTGTGGTAATAACAAACTTTTTATTATTATTCAATCTTAGACACCAAAAGAAGTTCGATGTCTAAATAATTGTAGTTCTAGTTTTTAAAAAGTTTTTTGTGTATAAAATTTAATCTATGAATTTTTAAATGTTTTTATAAATTTGAATTAAATTAATTTTATTTTAACAATAAGGCAAAGTTTTTGTATTAATTATTTTTTTTATTTAATATCAATCAATCAAAGTTTTTATTGTACTAAGGTATAAATCCTTGTTACAGGGGGTTATTTTATACATGAAAACATGAAAAAGCCGTAGCAGTTTGTTTTACATCTTATGTTTTTTTTACAAACAAATAATTTTACAGAGAAAGAAAAATTACATAAAACGTTTTAGTTGTATATCATACATATCACAATTCAAAATTTGAATAAATACACATAGATCCGACATGAGTTCTGAGCAAATAGTTAATTCTATTACCGAACATCCATTATGATTTATATATGTAAATTCAGTAGGACAGTCAAATCTTACACTTCCATTCATAATATGTAACTGTAGTTCATGTGTATATTTGAGCAGTTGCATTCCAAGTTTATTATATTTTTTTATCTTTGGATTCTCTGTTATTGAATCTTAATGAATTGAGACCATAATATAACGTATCCATCTGTTGAGCTATTCAGGCATTCATATCGCCTATCATTATAATGTTTGGAGAAATATGTTTTGCAATTTTCACATTGATCGAATATTTTATTTATAATTTCTAGTTGTTTTGGAGTAGTGTATATCAAAATTATTATAAGCTTTTTAAATAACGATTTTATAGTTGAATTAGTAAGATGTAGTAAAACCAGTATGTAGTTAACAGTTTTTTTTTATTAAATTTAATCTCTCCAATATTTGTTCTTTCTTTCTTTCTTTCTTTTTTTTTATTGACTAGGTTGTTCGATTTGACAGAACTTCCGGAGGAGTATACTCTAAAAAATCTTCGGCGTAAACTAGTTGATTCTGAGTTAAACTATAAGTAATTTTATGCTGATTTATTATGAAATAATCATCTCTTAATTTAATTTGGTAACCACGTTGTTTTTAGATCGATGTAATAAGGCAAAAGCATTTTTCTTCTTAGCCGTGAATCCTTAACTAAGTCTGCAGTTAGATTTACATTCTTCCATTCTCCTAATATTTTACTTTGTTTTAACTGATTAAACTACATCAATATATTATTTCGTATTTGTTCTATTTTTAAAGTTATACATTTAATGTTAATTCTAGGATTGGGTATATTATGAATAGATTTTATGTTTTCTTCTTCATTGTTTGGCTTTTTACTAACAAATGCTTGAAAGTCTAATAGTTCTTTATGATTCTTATCTATCATAATATTTGTAAAATCGTAAATTATTAACTTATTATTATTAATAGCATTATTCTTAGCGTCAAGTCTAATTGTATTTGTTTTTTGTAAGTATCCAGTTTAGTTAATTCTAATTCAATTTTTTCGTATTTTTCATTCACCAATTGTAGTTGTTTTTTGAATTCTATAATTTCGGTGTAAATATTTTTAATTTCATCACGAATAAGCGTAAATTGGTTATCTGTCTTTTGGTTGCTAGCAGTAATAAGTTCAGCTATCTTTAGCCATAACTCTGCAGTTGAGATGTCTGATGACTCTGGATTAGTTAACTCTATTAAACTATTAGATTTAGAATTCTCACCTGATGTATTTGGACAAACTGTTCTTCTTCTTGCTGTATAGTCGGTTATTAGATTAGTTTCGGATCCAGATGATTTTGCATAGTTAGATAGTTAATATGAGCGGTTAGTAGGTGGACTTCCTCTTTTTGAAGGTGTTTTCTGTCGAGGTCCAGGGTTAGATTCTATGCCAGACATTAGCAATAGTAGTAAAATCAGTTTATGATTAATCATTATAGCGAACATGGAAATATTTTATGGTAATTAACAAGAAAAAAAGCGTTTGGGGAAGCAAAGGAAAAAAAGCCACAGACGGACTTGACTATCCAAGCGTCCCCCTTCTTTTTGTATTAATTATTAAATGTTTTAATATCCGAGAAAATTAAAACACAATTCTATGAAATAATATAACACCAAAACAAAATTATTATTGAATTTTTTTTTTATTTTTACATTAATAGATTAAATTAGTTTATTTTATTTAAGCTTTTCCAGTTTTTTCATTCACTTTATCTAAAACACGACATACTCCTGGTCTAATTTATAAAATATGAGAAGATTACAAATAATTTGGTCGAGTAATAGTTTTATCATCAATAATAGAATTAATTATTTTCTTGGTGGATATTTGTCTTAATATTCTGGTACATGACAGTTTGAAATAATATAACAGTGAAATTATTTAGAAAAGGTTTTTATTTTTACATTACAATTCATTTAAGTGTTTCCACTTTTTCCTTCAGTTTATCTAAAGCAAAAAATTTCTGCACGTAATAATTTTAAAATTAATTTTTCAGGATATAAATTATTTTTATATCAAAAATTTTTCGAATAAATTAAGATTATAAATATTTAGAAAACTTTTTAATTTATTTCATTTTAGTTTTCATAAAATATCTTGTAACAATAAGGCAAAGTTTCTATTTTTATAAATTTGAATTAAATTAACTTTATTTAAACAATAAGACAAAGTTTAATATATTCTTTCTAATTATTATAAAATTGATTTGCAATAGTAATTTTTGCAATTTGTTCTAATATCTAAGTAAATTAAAACATGACAACTTAAAATAATATTATAACTTTAAGGCAAAGTAAAATAGGGAAATAGTTCAATATAATAATTATTTAAATTATATTTGTTACTTATTTATTAAATATCTTAAAGAGAAGAATGCTTTTTAAAATATTTATGGTAATAACAAATTTTTTATTATTATTCAATCTTAGACACCAAAAGAAGTTCGATGTCTAAATAATTGTAGTTCTAGTTATACATAGTTTTTTGTCTATAAATTTTAATCTGTGAACTTTTTTTGCTATAAAATATACTTGATACTTTTTAACAGAATCTATATAAAT